>NC_073397.1:2128993-2357612 GCF_028641065.1 Leucoraja erinaceus
GCCGAGAGTGTTTTGGTTCGTCTCCCTCCTCCAATCACCCCCCTCCCTACCCCTACTCTACTTCCGCCTCCCTCCTCCAAGGGTCTGTTTTGAAAGCGCCGTTGGCAGAGTGGCAGCAGCTGCTGCTAACACACCGGGCGGGCGAGGTGCGGGAGGAGGAGATGGAGCCATTGCCACTGCTGCCCGTCTTTAGCACCGACCCTCCATCACGCCACACTTAGCATCATTCCCACAACCGTCGCCGACAAAAAACGTCACGTTCCTTTTCTCCAGAGATGCTGCCGGACCCGCGGAGTTACTTCAGTTTTTTTGTGCCTATCTTCTGTATAAACCAAGTTGCCAATCCGGGCAAAATGACTCACCGTTTAGGTTGCCCGGCGGCAGTTTGAGTGGTCATTGGCACCCGGGCAACCGTGAATTTCGAGCCCTGCATTCAATGTGATCATGGCTGATCATCCCCAATCAGTACCCCGTTCCTGCCTTCTCCCCATATACCCTGACTCCGCTATTTTTAAGAGCCCTCTCTCTTGAAAGAATCCAGAGAACCTGCCTCCACTGCCCTCTGAGGCAGAGAATTCCACAGACTTACCACTCTCTGTGAGAAAAAGTTTTTCCTCATCTCCGTTCTAAATGACTTACTCCTTATTCTTGAACTGTGGCCCCTGGTTCTGGACTCCCCCAACAATTTCCTGCCTCTAGTGTGTCCAAGCCCTTAACAATCTTATAGGTTTCAATGAGATCTCCTCTCATCCTTCTAAACTCCAGAGTGTACAAGCCCGTCTGTGCCATTCTCTCAGCATATGACAGTCCCGCCATCCCGGGAATTAACCGTGTAAACCTACGCTGCGCTCCCTCAAGTGAAGTGTGCGCTTTACACCTACTCACATCTTGACTCCAGTTTGATCAGGGCCCTCAGAACACGGCCTTCCTGAACATTTTGCCCACGTACAGGACGCCTGCGGGCTTGGCCGCCACGACCACTGCAACCTCCAGGTTCATTTGGGGGGGCACGTAGCGCCTGATTCTATATTCAAAGGGATTGTTCGTCATGGGGAACCGGCCCCAGGAGGACCAGATGAAGCAGCCACCTGGGAATAGCTCATAGAAGGCTCTGGTCCCCCAGGACACTGACCCCGGCAGGGTATCGGACACTACAATTAGCAAAAAACAGAAACAGATAAAAGACAGTACAAATGTCACAAAGCCAGTGTCCTCACACAAAACTTGGAACAGTTCGAGGGATGGAGGTGAGTGGAGTTGCTTCGGACGATGAAAATGGCAGCTCCCAAAATCTGCTGCGTCAGCAGCTCTTCAGCTCAGCTATCTCGTCTCTCCGGCGTACCTTGGGAGGCTGCAAACTCTCGCCGATAACCCCAGCTGGTCTTCGCTGCTCCTGAAGCAACGAAAGGGATTTCTGCTGTCTGTTGTTGGAATCCCCTTATCTCCGCTGGTCTTTCCGAGAGAAAGGAGGCTCCATCAACTCCAGAATCCAAGGCCGCAGAAAGTCGAGACAGTGCAGAATCCCTCCCACACCATATAAAGCCAGACTGGCCCGGTCAGTAACGACGAGGCCGGAAGGAGGGGTTGTTCCGTAAAGTCCAGAAAACTTTGTTTCCCCCCTTTTTGGTGCACCACAGTTTCTTAGCAGACTGCCAGCCGCAGTAGTGGGAGCTACGCAGTGTGGAGATAACACCGCACCCAGCCCAAAACACACAGAAACTTCAAATAAATGTCTGCAGTTTTCCGGCGATACCCCAGGTGTTTCTAAGTATGGCTGTACCCCCTCTGACATCCCAAAGATATTTAAAACATCAAAATTGTGATTTCGACAAGAGCTCTGATACACGGACCTCCGAGCGCCGCACTGCTTTTTTGTGTTTTTTTGTTTCAAAAATAATGTATTCAATTACAAAACCAAACCATGCTAACACACCCACCCATAATACAAACTCACCAAATTGTCCAAGACACTAAATGTTCAAATAACTATGATACGATCCTTATTCAGGATACACTCCATCCCCCCCCACCCCCCTCCCGTGGTGCCCAGCAGTCCCAGAAATCTCCCAGGGCGTCCGTGACAGGGTGTAGTCCCTTTTAGATTCAGATTCAGATTCAACTTTAATTGTCATTGTCATTGTCATTGTCAGTGTACAGCACAGAGACAACAAAATGCAGTTAGCATCTCCCTGGAAGAGCGACATAGAATATGATTTCAATAAATAAATCTATTTACATGTATACAGACATAGTGTTTTTCCTGTGGAAACGTAACTTTTGTTTCACAAACTTGTGAAAAGAATATGGGAGGAAATCGGTGAAATCTGATCCTACGGATAAAGCGAGTCCTGGGTACATGCAGGTGGTCCAGGAGGGAAAGATGCAGATAAGAAAGAACAGTGCAAAGGTGATAAAAAAGACCAAAGGACACTGGCGAAAAGGTAGGAGATTCTATTGTTCCGGGATCGCCAGTAGATGTGATAATAAAAGACGGAGATGACCAATGTCCGGTAATTTTTTGTGGTAATCTAACTAATCGATCAAATGGTTTGGTGAGATGGGAGCACAATTAATATTTGCAGTGGTGTTATTAGTGATAGTTGAAGTGAATATGCCGGAGTATCCCAAGCTGTTCAAACTTTAGTAAAAAAAATTCTGCCCGACAAGCTGAACTTTTTGAATTGGTTAATCTAGAATGGCAAAATAGCAGTCGTGAAAATGTGATCCACCACAGCGCTCACTGTTGTGCAAAACATGGAAAGGGTCCCGGGACTGTTTGCCCCAAGATAGAGAGCGAAGAAACCCACCGTCCCAAACGTGAGTACTGCGCTGTCTTCAGCCTCGGGCTGGGGCCAGTAATGTATGGGAAGAGAGCGAGTCCTGACGGTGCTCTGCCTCCGGAGCCTCGAAGTTGTAGAGGGAGGCAGAGGGGGAATGAGGTCGATTCAGGGGCAAACAATGGCAATTAAAAGAAAACAACATAGAGGTACATACTGGAGATGTGGTGGGAAAGGACATTGGGCTTGAGATTGCAAATGTTCCCCACAGCTACAGCAAGGGAATGCCCAACAGGGAGGATGTCCAGCCCCTTACAGATATTTTTATCAACTCTAGAACAGCTTCACTCCTGTTACTGGGAAGACTGGCTCTGTGCAAACTGGGAGCTGTCTTACACTGTACAACAGACGGTATGTTTATGGAACTCCCTCAAATGCAGACACATCAATTGTTAAACTTAATTAAGGAGGAAGAACAAGGGCAAAAGATGTCCATCCTATATTGTTGGCAATTGAGTAGCAATCCATACAGTCAATTGGTTAATCAAATCCATTGTGCTCTGCAAAGAGTGCAGGATTCAAAAGGCCAGTATTTACAGTATCTTGTTGAAACCAGCCAAGAACACATTGCATTGCATTATGTACGCAGCTCCCTAATCCCGGGTACCAGGATAGAGTCTCCCCCCGGTTGAATAAACTCGAACAATTAACAGTGAGTCTTATTTATTTTTTGGGGTCCCGGGATTGGGAATAATCCTCTCTCTAAATCAAAGGGATCGATTTGAGATGGGAGACACTTCTGAGTCACACCTGAACATAGTTACTAGACCTCCAGCAACAGCGTAGGCAATAGGAGAGATGATAAAAAGGCTGGAGGACAAACAGTCAGTTCTTGTTTTAAAGTTGCCAATAGCAAAAGGAGAGATCCAGATTGACTTCTTTAATGACACAGAAGGAAAGATCACATGGGTCAGAAAGGAATGGGACACTATTTTTGAAAAGCAACAGGCGCCTACTGAGGATCGGTCAAGTTACCAATGGCTCTGGTCCAAGTACCCTCTGATCTATGGGTAAAGAATAAGAATCATATGGGGCGAGTGCGATCAGTCCCTGAACATAAAGTGACTTTAAAAAAGGGTGCTGCCTTGCCATGTTTAAAGCAGTGTCGACTGACTTCGGAGGCTGAAGAAGAGATAGCTGTAGTCATCATATCTTTATTACAACAAGGAATACTCTTATCCTGAATGTGGGAAGATGTAATGAATGGCGTTTTGTCCAAGATCTGAGAGCTATTAACAAAATAGTGATCCCTATTGCTCCTTTAGTACCTGACACCAATATTATTCAGTCATCTATACTGACGGAAGCCGACTCCTTTAAAGTAATTGACCAATGTTCAGCCTTTTTCTCCATACCCCAGCATGAAGACAGCCAGTTCCTGTTTGCTTTTACCAACAAGGATCAACAATACACCTGGACTAGGCTGCCCCAGGGGTATACTGAATGCCCAGCCGTATATGCAGCAGCAGTGAAAAATGATCTAGAGGAATATCAATTATCAGAGATAGACAAAAGTGCTGGAGAAACTCAGCGGGTGCAGCAGCATTTATGGAGCGAAGGAAATAGGCAACGTTTCGGGTTGAAACCCTTCTTCAGACTGATGTAGGTGGAGGGGAGGCAGGGAGAAGAGAGGAAGAGGAGGAGCCAGAGGGCTGAGGGAGAACTGAGAAGGGGAGAAGACAGCAAAGACTACCGGAAATTGGGGAAGTCCATGTTCATGCCGCTAGGGTGAATACTGCCCAAGCGGAATGTGAGGTGCTGCTCCTCCAATTTCCGGTGGTGCTCATACTGGCCATGGAGGATGCCCAGGACAGAAAGGTCGGATTTGGAATGGGAGGGGGAGTTGAAGTGTTGAACCACCGGGAGATCAGGTTGGTTAATGCGGACCGAGCGGAGGTGTTGGGCGAAACGATCGCCAAGCCTACGCTTGGTCTCACCGATGTAGATCAGCTGACATCTAGAGCAGCGGATGCAATAGATGAGGTTGGAGGTGATGCAGATGAACCTCTGGCGCACCTGGAACGACTGCTTGGGTCCTTGAATGGAGTCGAGGGGGGGAGGTAAAGTGACAGGTGTAGCACCTCTTGCGGTTGCAAGGGAAAGTGCCCGGGGAGGGGGTGGTGCGGGAGGGAAGGGAAGAATTGACCAAGGAGTTACAGAAGGAGCGGTCACGTTGGAGGTGGCGAAAATGATGGAGGACTATTTGTTGTATGTGACGGCTAGTGGGGTGAAAGGTGATGACTAGGGGGACTCTGCCCTTGTTGCGAGTGGGGGGATGGGGAGTGAGAGCAGAGTCACGGGGTATAGAAGAGACCCTGGTGAGAGCCTCATCTATAGTAGGAGTGGGGAACCCCCATTCCCTGAAGAATGAGGACATTTCCGATGCCCTGGTGTAGAACACCTCATCCTGGGAGCAGATACGGTGTAGACGGAGGAATTGGGAGTAGGGGATGGAGTCCTTACAGGAAGCAGGGTGAGAAGAAGTGTAGGTGAGATAGCCCTGGGAGTCAGTGGGTTTATAGTGGATGTCGGTCAGAAGTCTATTCCTGGTGTGGAACACCTCATCCTGGGAGCAGATACGGTGTAGACGGAGGAATTGGGAGTAGGGGATGGAGTCCTTACAGGAAGCGGGAATTATCAGAGAGGTGTACTTTGATTCATTGTGTCGATGACCTTTTGGTAGCCTCTGTGACAGGTCCTGATTGCAAAGAAGGCAATTAAATGTGGCAGAAAGAGGGCATAAAATATCCATGAAAAAATGAGAGTTCTGTCAGCCTAGAGTGCAGTATCTGGAATTCCAGCTGCAGGAAGGCAGAAGGAGACTTGGAAGAGACAGAATAAAAGCAATAGAGAACGTCCCGGTCCCGAAAACGAAGAAGGACATTCTCTCTTTCTTAGGCATGGTGGGTTACTGCAGACAATGGATCGATGACTACAGGGAACTAGATGCAGTATTGCGTTACAGGGAACAGATGCAGTATTGCGTTCAGCCAGCTTGCAGACTGAGCCCTCCAGAGTTGAATGGACTGCAGAAAGGCACTAAGCATTTAGAAATCTAAAAAACGCTATGGTTACTGCTCCGGCTCTGGGATTGCCAAGTTATAAAAAGCCCTTTCAACTCTATGTAAATGAATCAAAGGGGTTTGCGACTGGGGTCCTGGCTCAGGAGCATGGAGGGGGGAAAAGACCAGTAGCCTATTATTCAGCGGCTTTACCAGCTGTAGTAAATGGACGCCAGCCTGCTTGCGAGCTGTAGCGACGACGGCTACAATGGTAGAAAAATCAATCCACATCGTTCTTGATCACCCGTGTGCAGTGACTGTTCCTCATGCCGGGATGTTATTATTGAATTCAGCAGCTACACAGCATTTCACAGCTGCTAGAAGAACAGGATATGTATGCAGCACAAAGAAAGCTCCTGAGTTGCATTGAAATAGCCCCGTTACAGGATGCCCAGAGCCTAGCATCACTTCATAACATCCAGGGTGTTATCAGGACCCCATTGTCTGGGTCCACCCTGATGGTCGGGTAGTTTGCCCCAGGAGCCTATTTTTGGCCCTGTCTCGCCTAGCCCATGGACAGGCTCACATGGGAAAAGGGGGGATGGCACACGCATTGTCCCAGCAATGGTATGTACCAGGTATATCAGTCATACAGTAATTGATAAGGTTGCAAGAACATGTCTGGTGTGTCAACAAAATAATAGAGGGAAGACGCCTGCAAAACTTGATCACTAACCACAACCTGAAATGCCTTTTGAGAATTTGCAAATTGATTTTGTACATCTGCCAGCAGCAAAGGGTTTTAAGTACATTCTGGTCACAGTTGATAAGTCCGGAACTGGCGGCACTGTTAACAGCTGCGGCTCGCCTGCAGTCCGTCTGCCTTTACTTTTTTCAGTTTTTTTTTTTTTGTTTTGTTTTTGGTTAGTTTGTTTGTTTGTTGGGGGTTGGGGGGGGGGGGGGGGGGGGGGGGGAAAAACATGTTCTCTGTCTCTTCCTTCGGGGAATGCGACTTTTTCGTGTTGTATCCCCCTTCTCTGCCTCCGTCTGCGCTGAGGCCTAATGGCGGAGCTGGCGGCCTCCAGCCTGCGACTGACCCCGAGGCTCCGGAGGCAGAGCCAGCCAGGACTCACCAAGGAGAGGCTGGCCGTCTTCAGGGCTGAGGCAGCGGTGGCCCGACTTGCTGGTGCGGCGTTCTGGCTTTCGGCGGCGGCCTGGAGCTGATGCAGCGGGGCTCGGAGCTGAGACTGCGGGACCCGGGGCTGGGGAGTGGCCTGGAGCTGGGGGGGTTGCCTGGAGCTGGGGTGGCTGCCCGGAGCGGAGACTGCGGGACCCAGGGCTGGGGCGGCGACATCACCACGGAGGTCCGCTGGACTGGAGGGCGGCATCTCCGGCCTGGATCGATCGCCTCAGCGCAGAGGGAGAACAAGGAGGGAAGAGACGGAGACTAAGACTTTGCCTCCATCACAGTGAGGATGTGCTTGGTGAACTCACTGTGGTGGATGTTTAATTTGTGTTTATTGTATGTTTTGTTTTTATTGGTTCTGTGTATGACTGCAGACAACATAATTTCGTTCAGAATGAAAGGTCTGAATGACAATAAAGGAATCTAATTCTATTCTAATTCTAATATGTTCTCCAGAAGGGTGGAAGCACGCCCCGCTAGGAGGGATGATGCAAGGATGGTAGTCAATATTTTAATGAAATGAATAATACCTAGATTTGTGATACCCATGGGAATAAGTGGTGTGGCGGTGCCTAACGGCAGCGGCTCAACTACAGTCGTCTGTCTTTTTTTTAAATTTTGTCTTGTTAAATGTATGTCTTGAGCTAGTTTTTTTGTTTTTTTTAGCTGTGTATATGTGGGGGGAGGGGGGGGCTGTGGGGGAAACAGTTTAATCTCTTTCCTGTGCGGGGACCCGACTTTTTCCCTGTCGGGCCTCGGATGTAGTTGGGCCTAACATCGAGGAGCCGGCGGCGGCCTCTGGCCGGGACCAACCTGGGGGCTCCAGAGCACTGCGGATCTGATATTGCGGAGCTGGCCGTCTTCGGAGTGGGAAGAGCTGTGATGGCGCACATCTGCGACCCGACTTTGGAGCTTCGGAGGCTCCGGCCACAAGCCCGGTAGACAGCTCGCAGGTCCCGGGTGGGAGACCGCTTTTCCAAGCTCCGCAACGGCAACATCTCCCACTGGAATCGCAGGGTTCAAAGGACACGGAGCCGGGGCCTAACATCGCCCGGCGCGGCTTAAACGGCCACAGGACTTACCATCGCCCACCGGGGGCTTTAACATCGGAGCCCCAGTCGCCTCGACGCTGCAGTTGGACTGCACGACCACGAGAGAAGAACAAAAGGAAGAGATAAGACTTTGCCTTCCATCACAGTGAGGAGGAGATCCACTGTGATGGATGTTTATGTAAACTGTGTTAAATGTGGGTCTTGGGTTTTTTTGTAATGTAAAAAACTGTAGTAAATGAAATTTTGTTCAGACCTAGTTGTTTGAATGACAATAAATAGCATTCCATTCCATTCCAATAAACAGTGACAGAGGAACTCAGTTCACCAGTAAATTAGTTCAGAACTTGTCGAAGGCTCTTGGGTTCCAGTGGAAATTACACATACCATATCATCCACAGTCCTCAGAGATCGTAGAAAGAGTAATTGAGGAAATAAAAGCCATACTTTGGGCAAAGTATGCCAGCAAACTAGGTTGTTGTGGCCAGACACTGTGCCCATAGTGATGTATGCCCTGGGAAATTAGAAAAATAGAAACACGGGCCTAACATCTCACAAGATTTTGATGGGGTGACCTATGACAACAGGAACCAGGGGGAGAATCTCTGCGTAGAGGGACCCCCACGAGCAGCTCATACTCAGTGCATACATATAATTTAGTACAAAAAAACAAGAAACAGAAAACAAAACACAAAACAAAAGGGGGAGGGAGGGTGGGGGGATAGGTGCACAATTGTGGCGCTATATACATATCTATAAAGGCAAAATGGTGAAGGATGAATAGGTAGTATTCTTAGGCAGATGTTTAAAGATTATATTAAATATTAATTTAAAAAAAATATATTAAAAATTACAGTTACAATACACATTACAGTTCCAAATTTCAGTACGTGGATAGAATAGATGGAAGTCCGGGTGTTGGGCTTCTGTGGCAGAGAATTCCACAGATTCACCACTCTCTGTGTGAAAAATGTTTTTCTCATCTCGGTCCTAAAAGACTTCCCCCTTATCCTTAAACTGTGACCCCTTGTTCTGGACTTCCCCAACATCAGGAACAATCTTCCTGCATCTAGCCCGTCCAACCCCTTAAGAATTTTGTAAGTTTCTATAAGATCCCCCCTGAATCTTCTAAATTCTAGCGAGTACATGCCGAGTCTATCCAGTCTTTCCTCATATGAAACTCCTGCCATCCCAGGAATCAGTCTGGTGAACCTTCTCTGCACTCCCTTTATGGCAATAATGTCTTTCCTTGGATTAGGAGACCAAAACTGTACTCAATACTCCAGGTGTGGTCTCACCAAGACCCTGTACAACTGCAGTAGAACCTCCCTGCTCTTATACTCAAATCCTTTTGCTATGAATGCTAACATACCATTCGCTTTCTTCACTGCCTGCTGCACCTGCATGCCTACTTTCAATGACTGATGTACCATGACACCCAGGTCTCGTTGCATCTCCCCTTTTCCTAATCGGCCACCATTCAGATAATAGTCTACTTTCCTGTTTTTGCCACCAAATTGGATAACCTCACATTTATCCACATTATACTGCATCTGCCATGCATTTGCCCACTCACCCAACCTATCCAAGTCACCTTGCAGCCTCCTAGCATCCTCCTCATAGCTAACACTGCCCCCCAGCTTCGTGTCATCCGCAAACTTGGAGATGTTGCATTCAATTCCTTCATCCAGATCATTAATATATATTGTAAATAGCTGGGGTCCCAGCACTGAGCCTTGCGGTACCCCACTAGTCACCAAAGATCCTAGAGGAGCAAGATAGACCACTCCTCCGAAATCCAATGGACTGACGTGTAGTACGTGACGGAACGTCACGGCCGCCATTTTTTAATGCGACACGCGACTTCCGGTATGCCACCCGCTGAGATCCAAAGCAAAGATTATAGAGCTCCGCTATATCTTTGATCCAAAGCAAAGATCCTCGAGTATCTTGTAGCGGGAACAGCCCCCTCCTTTGCGTAGTTTCCCTTGCATTGTATTGTGCAGTTTCCCTTGTATTGCTTTAACACACACTGCACAAAATTAAATTTAACGTATACATATTTTATATATTTATATGAATGTGTGTCTGTGTGTGAGAGGCAAGTTAGAGATAATTAAGTTTATTCTCATGGATCAGAAGCAACTTTGATTTAAATAAACACTATTAATTTATTTGTCTTGTAAGATGATATACATAAACCATAAAGGCAATTATATATATAATATATAATAATATATATATGCATATATATATATATTTATACACACATATATATACACATACATATATACACACATACATATATACACATACATACATACGTATACACATACATATGCACACATACAAATACACGCATACATATGGATACATTTATATGCATACATACACACATATAAACATATATATACATACATATATACACACATATACATATACATGCACATATACACATACATTCATATATACACATACATATATATTTATACATATGATCATTTTCCAACGATCAATAGATTTACGATCAGTTCCTGTGGATTGGAGGATAGCTAATGCTATCCCACTTTTCAAGAAAGGAGTGAGAGAGAAAACGGGGAATTACAGACCAGTTAGCCTGACTTTGGTGGTGTGAAAGATGCTGGAGTCAATTATTAAAGATGTAATAATGGGGCATTTGGATAGCAGTAAAAGGATTAGTCCAAGTCAACATGGATTTATGATTTTACAATGCATTTAAGCCTCTCCCATTTTTATGAGATGCATTCCTGGAATATGTAGGAAGTTTATTGTAACCTAGTGCTACATGCCTGAACAATGGATGATATATCACTTAAATGCAATTGTTTTCAGTTGTGTGGAGAGACCTGTATATTGAAGATGCTTTTTGCCTCTAATAAGTCAATTTACCTTAAATGTAGAAGGGCTTATTAAAATCTTCTTACAAAGACCATTAAGTATTTTCTTTCTATCCTCTTTTGGACCCAAGGCATAGCAGAGCTGCCAACTCTCACGAAGAGGTAAGGGAGGGAGAGATGGAAGGGAGGGAGAGAGGGAAGGGAGGGAGATCGAGAGAAGAGAGAGGGAGAGAGAGAGAGAGAGAGAGAGATCAAGAGAAGAGAGGGGAGCGAGAGATCGAGAGGAGGGGAGAGAGAGATCGAGAGAAGAGAGGGAGAAGGGGGGAGAGGGAGAAGGGGACAGGGAGAAGGGGAAAAGGGGGACAGGGAGAAGGGGGAGAGGGAGAGTGGAACGATAGCACATTATAACGCGCAGCCGTCCCATTCCGACCAAAGATTATAGAGCAGAGCTCCTCTAGTATCTTTGATTGCGGCCACCGAACCCCCCGGCCCACCATTGCACCCAAAGATGATAGGGCAGAGTTGTATAATATTTGATTGCACCCTTCTTCACGGCGGGCTTGTAATCTTTGCTTGTGATGTCTTGACAATTCAAGGGATATAATGGGTAACAGCCGCCCATTCTCGGACTTGAATCTGAGCTCGAAAAATCTCCTGGTCACTGGACCTGATGTGTCCGCGGGCCATATTGTGGAGACCAATCCCTTACAAGAACAAAACCAAGTGTTAAAATTGTCTTTATTATTATGGTAAGTAAAGATCTATTAAAAATAAGTCTAATAATAACTTTCTAATGTACCGACAAACCCAGTTTCCCAATGGCCGTTGAGGGGAGAACAGAATATAACACAGAATATCGACTGAAAATAATAAACATATTTTCTCACCTTTCTTTTTTATTGGGGAACCTAAAGAATGACAGGTCGGGTCGTTTAGATTTACGATTAGAATAATTGATAGCAGAGCAGTGAGATGAAATTTAGATAAGGACGCCATGACAGTGTGGGGGAAGCCCAATAAAATGCCTCAAAAAATGGCGTCGACGATCACACACGTGATACTACGCGTTTTTCGAGGAGTGGTCTATCTTGCTCCTCTATAATCTTTGCTAGTCACTGCCTGCTATTCTGAAAAGGACCCGTTAACTCCTACTCTTTGCTTCCTGTCTGCCAGCCAGTTCTCTATCCACATCAAACCTGAACCCCCAATACCGTGTGCTTTAGGTTTGCATACTAATCTCTTATGTGGGACCTTGTCGAAAGCCTTCTGAAAGTCCAGATATAACACATCCACTGGTTCTCCCTTATCCACTCTACTAGTTACATCCTCGAAAAATTCTATAAGATTCGTCAGACATGATTTACCTTTCATAAATCCATGCTGACTTTGTCCAATGATTTCACCACTTTCCAAATGTGCTGCTATCCCATCTTTAATAACTGAGTCTAGCATTTTCCCCACTACCGACGTTAGACTAACTGGTCTGTAATTCCCCGTTTTCTCTCTCCCTCCCTTTTTAAAAAGTGGGGTTACATTAGCTACCCTCCAATCCTCAGGAACTACTCCAGAATCTAAAGAGTTTTGAAAAATTATTACTAATGCATCCACTATTTCTGGGGCTACTTCCTTAAGTACTCTGGGATGCAGCCTATCTGGCCCTGGGGATTTATCGGCCTTTAATCCATTCAATTTACCCAACACCACTTCCCGGCTAACCTGGATTTCACTCAGTTCCTCCATCTCATTTGATCCCCGGTCTGCTATTTCCGGCAGATTATTTATGTCTTCCTTAGTGAAGACAGAACCAAAGTAGTTATTCAATTGGTATGCCATGTCCTTGTTCCCCATGATCAATTCATCTGTTTCTGACTGCAAGGGACCTACATTTGTTTTAACTAATCTTTTTCTCTTCACATATCTATAAAAAAAATTGCAGTCAGTTTTTATGTTCCCTGCCAGTTTTCTTTCATAATCAATTTTCCCTTTCCTAATTAAGCCCTTTGTCCTCCTCTGCTGGACTGTGAATTTCTCCCAGTCCTCTGGTAGGCTGCTTTTTCTGGCTAATTGTATCCTTCAAATCACACCAAAACAGATTCAGATTCAATTTTAATTGTCATTGTCAGTGTACAGTACAGAGACAACGAAATGCATTTACTAATATAATAACCATAACTCTACGAGCTCTCCCCTCAACCTCTGACATTCTAAAGAAAACAATCCAAATCAGCTCAACCTCTCTTTACAGCCAATACCGTCTAATCCCGGCAGCATCCTGGTAAACATCATTCTGCACCCTCTTCAAAGCCTCCACATCCTTCCTGTAATGGGGCGACCAGACTGCACACAAGACTACATGAGTCAAGAGAGTTTTATTATCATATGTCCCAGGTTCTTATTCTTCTTGCGTGTGGCGTGCACAGCCTAAAGTTGTTGGACAACTTGTTATTATTTGTTTGTGCGCGCCAGGTTGATTGCATCCGTCGAAACAGGGCGGACCACGTGAAGGTTGCAATCTCCCACCCCATGTCCCAGGCTACTTGCAGTAGCACAACAGATTATGTAAGCATAGCAGGCTGAACGCCGGGGGGAAGCTCCAAGGTGGCCCCAGTCAGAGTTGTATAAAGTTGCAGTGCCTGTATGTTGTCGTGAGGCTGCTGTTTCCGACATGCCACAAATAAGGATGGTAATAGATACTGTGGGCTAAAGGCATGCGACACTGCACCTTGCGGCGCTGGCAAGTGGCCGGCGTTCCTCGGTGAACCGCTGAATAGTTGAGCGAGTGGAACAAGAGGCGGCGGCGGGGCTGTGGGCAGGGCCACCTCGGCAGCATGTTACGGAATGAGGAAGCAGTTCCCGCGGGGAACAGTCTCACAATAGAGGCGCGTTTACAAAGTTAGCGAAACGGGGAATTTCTGGCCAAAGGCGACGTGTGGGAAGGAATGAGGTTAACATTTAAATAACTTATTCACGACAAATCCGAGAGGGAAAGGCACTTACGTCCACAACTTTGGTCAAGGTGCTGCCTGCAAGGGTGTGGTGCTTGACTGGTTTACAAAGAATCCGATTGAGCAAGTTATTGTTGCGAGCCAGCCCAGCAGAGGAGAGGAGAGGAGAGGAGAGGAGAGGCAGGTTGCAGCGTCCCGGGACTGGGGGCAAGGACTGGAGGATGCGAGCAGGTGCTGGAGTTGACCTGCTGCTGCTGACACAAGCTGAGTGAAACACTGCGGCTGCCCGCCGCTGGAGGCTCGCCATGTCGCTCACACTTTTTCTGAAGAAGGTGTCCAAACTCAGCGGCAAATATGACAGACTCATCGTGGTCACCTTCCGAGGTAAGGGTCTTCCAAGCGCGACCCGCTTTATCATCTGTGCACAGTCCCGCCAGTGAGACGTGGGGCTGGGGATGGGACCCAGCACCGGGCTCTGGGAACCGGCGGGACCAGGCTCTGGGAGGGGGCGATGGGATTAGATGGGACTCCCACAGCTATCTGCAATATTCGCATGTTTGCCCTTTAATTCCCACAGACCATTGGTGAGAGGAGGGGGGCGGGGGGTGGGGGGATGTTGTTCTTCCCAGAGCTCTGTTGGTGAGGGATGAAATTCAGTCCCTTGCCAGGGGTGACATGTAGAATAGCTGTGGATAGAATTGAGGAATTGTAAAGGCAAGAAGACACTAATGGGAGTTATCTACAGGCCCCCAAACATTAGCCTGGATACAGGGGTGCAAGTTGCAGCAGGAGTTAAAATTGGCATGTAACAAATGGGAGATTTCAGTATGCAGGTAGACTGGGAAAATCAGATTGGTTCAGGAAAGGGAGTTTGTGGAGTGCCTCCTAGATGGATTCGTAGAGCAGCTTGTACTGGAGCCTACCAGAGAGAAGGCATTTCTGGATTTAGTGTTGTCTAATAAACCAGATTTAATAAGGAAACTCAAGGTAAAGGAACCGCTCGGAGGTTGTGACCATAATATGATACATTTTAATCTGCAATTTGAGAGGGAGAAGGTTAAATCGGAAGTATCAGTGTTGCAGTTGAACAAAGGGGACTATGAAGGCATGAGAGGGGAGCTGGCCAAGGTCGACTGGAAAAGGATCCTAGCAGGAATGACGGTGGAACAGCAATGGCAGGAATTTCTGGGCATAATCCAGAAGATGCAGGATCATTTCATTCCAAAGAGGAAGAAAGATTCTAAGGGGAATAAGAGGCAACCGTGGCTGACAAGGGAAGTTGGGGATGGAATAAAACTAAAAGAAAAGGTGTATAACACAGCAAAGAGCAGTGGGAAGCCAGAGGATTGGGAAACTTTCAAAGGACAACAGAAGGTAACAAAAAGGCCAATAAGGAGTGAAAAGATGAAGTACGAGGGTAGGTTGGCCAAGAAAATAAAGAAGGATAGTAAAAGATTCTTTAGGTATGTTAAGAGAAAAAGATTAGTAAAGTCAAATGTGGGTCCCTTGAATGCAGAAACAGGTGAAATTATTATGGGGAACAAGGAAATGGCAGACAAGAAAGGTACTTTGGTTCTGTCTTCACTAAAGGAAACAAACAATCTCCCAGATGTACGAGAGGACAGAGGATCTAGGGAGACAGAGGAATTGAAAGAAATTTGCATTAGGCGAGAAATCGTATTGGATAGACTGATGGGACTGAAGGCTGATAAATCCCCAGGGCCTGATGGTCTGCATCCCTGGGCACTCAAGGAGGTGGCTCTAGAAATTGTGGATGCATTGGTGATGATTTTCCAGTGTTCTATAGATTCAGGATCAGTTCCTGTGGATTGGAGGGTAGCTAATGTTATCCCACTTTTCAAGAAAGGGGCAGGAGAGAAAATGGGGAATTATAGACCAGTTAGCCTGACATCGGTGGTGGGGAAGATGCTTGAGTCAATTATTAAAGAAGTAATAACGGCGCATTTGGATAGCAGTAAAAGGATTGGTCCAAGTCAGGATGGATTTATGAAAGGGAAATCCTGCTTGACTAATCCTGGAATTTTTTGAGGATGTGACATGTAAAATGGACGTAGGAGAGCCAGTCGATGTAGTGTATCTGGACTTTCAGAAAGCCTTTGATAAGGTCCCACACAGGAGAATAGAGGGCAAAATGAGAGCACATGGTATTGGGTTAGGGTATTGAAATGGATAGAGAATTGGTTGGCAGGCAAGAGACAAAGAGGAATTAACGGGTCCGTGTGAGAATGGCAGGCAGTGGCGAGTGGAGTGCCGCAAGGCTCGGTGCTAGGGCCGCAACTATTTACATATTAATGATTTAGATGATGGGAATAAAAGTAACACTTGCAAATTTGCAGATGACACAAAGCTGGGTGGCAGTGTGAACTGCGAAGAGGATGCTAGGAGGTTGCAGGGTGACTTAGGCAGGTTGAGTGAGTGGGCAGATGCATGGCAGATGCAGTATAATGTAGATAAATGTGAGGTTATCCACTTTGGTGGTAAGAACAATGAGGCTGATTATTATCTCAATGGTGTCAGATTAGGAAAAGGGGAAGTGCAACAAGACCTGGGTGTCCTTGTACACCAGTCACTGAAAGTAAACATGCAGGTACAGCAGGCAGTGAAGAAAGCTAATGGCATGTTGGCTGTCATAACATGAAAAATTGAGTACAGGAGTAAAGAGGTCCTTCTGCAGTTGTACAGGGCCCTGGTGAGACCACACCTGGAGTATTGTGTGCAGTTTTGGTCTCCTAATTGTAGGAAGGACGTCCTTGCTATCAGGGCCGGCCTTAGGAGGTGCGGGGCCCAATTGGGAACAATTCTGATGAGCCCCAGATTCCCAGTCAAGGTCTGTAGATTCATAGAAATACAAATAACGTCTATTATAGACTTTATATCTCTATGGTAGAATGGAAAGTCATCAAAATGTGCGCTTAAAAAGTGCCTGCGAGTTAATGGGCCAAATAGATCCAAGCTACATTTTAATATAAAATTGCATACATGTAAACCTACAAGTAACAAACAAAATGTGTAGATCACCTCTGAAAAGTACATAGTTACAATACCACTTGTTTTAGTGACTGTGAAATGAAAAAAAAAAGTAATTTAATTAACTAGATCCTAGGAAAACCAATAACTATTGGCGAAAAACCAGTCCAGGCATTACATTTTGGGCTTCAGCCCCATCCTACCCTTTGGGCTTCTACCCCATCCTAACTTAGTTGTGTTTGTGGGTGTGTTGTATGTGTGTTAGTTGTCTGTTATGTGTGTGTGTGTGTGTGTGTTAGTTGTCTGTGCGTTATGTGTGTGTGTGTGTGGGAGGGAGGGAGAGAAGGAAGGGAGAGAGAGAGGGCCAGCTGCGACTGGAGGGGCGGGAGCGCTGTCCGGGGACTGTGAGGGAATGTCCCACCTCCCCCTTCTCCATTCCCCCTCCCCGTCTACCCCTTTGTTCCCCCTCCACCCCGCTATTCTCTCTCTACCCATCTCTTCCCCCCTCCACCCGGGGTAGATCTACCCGAGCCGAGATTACTCTAGCGCGGTGCCCAATTGGTCCAATTGGCTTAAGACCAGCCCCGCTTGCTATTGAAGCAGTGCAGCGTAGGTTCACAAGGTTAATTCCCAGGATGGCGGGACTGTCATATGAGGAAAGATTGGGCTTTTAATTGGAAAATCACTGGAATTTAGGATGAGAGGGGATCTTATGGAAACATATAAAATTATAAAAGAACTGGACAAGTTAGATGCAGGAAAAATGTTCCCAATGTTGGGGAAAGTCCAGCACCAGGGCGCCACAGTTTAAAAATAAATGGGAGGCCATTTAAAACTGAGATGAGAAAAAACTTTTTCACCCGGAGAGTTGTGAATCTGTGGAATTCTCTGCCACAGATGGCAGTGGAGGCCAATTCACTGGATGAATTTAAAAAGAGAGTTAGATGGACCTCTAGGGGCAAGCGGAAATAAGGTATATGGGGAGAAGGCAGGCACGGGTTACTGATTGTGGATGATCAGCCATGATGACAATGAATGGCGGTGTAGGCTCGAAGGGGCAAATGGCCTCCTCCTGCACCTATTTTCTATATCCATATTTTCTATATTTTCCTCGTCATGCCTGCAGCTTCTGTACCCATAAACATTGACCCATCAGTCCTGCCCATCCTGCAAACGTGTCTCTGTAGTTCCTAGTCGCAGGTGCCTATCCATGTTCTCCGTGTTCATCTTCCTTACCTGTCGAGCTTCTTACATTAAAATAAATGCACAATAGCCGGGCCCCTCACTCCCTGTCCTTCCCCTGCTTGCCCCGACCACTGCATTTGCTTGCTTGCTTTAATTCTGCGTTTGCCTCAAGTTTCTTGTCGACCACGCCACTGCTTTGAGCCGCAATCTCCGTGCCGGGTTAGTTTAAACCCTGCCGAAGTTTACAACCTGCCTGAGATCAAGTGGACAATGTTCACATTCAATAATGATCATGGAAATGAGAGGGGATCACATTGAAAATTCTAAAATTGATGACAGGGTTGGTCTGTGGATGTTTATGCTTAAGTGGCTGGAGTGTATCAAATAATGAGTCGTGCTTCAGGACAAAAGAATTGGGATCTGTGGTGAATCTGTGGAAGTTTCAACCTCGGAGAGTTATAGCGGCCAAGCCTTTGTATAACGCCAGAGATGTTCTAGATGCAGAAATCATAAAGGAACTTGGAGAATGAGAAATCTGATATTGAGATAAATGGAAAGCCATGATTGAGCAGCAGGGGCAAGTATAAGGAACTAATTTGTATACTCTTGCTTCTATTTTCTATGCTCCTGCTCCTTTTTTCATACAAACAGCAAAAATACCTGCACTGGACATCCCAGCGTTTCCAGGGATGCAATGGCCAAAATAGTGGCGGCTAGCGCTATTTTATTTCTGCCCCCTCTGGTTTTAAGGAATGGTGTAAGATTTTTGAGTGGGGCTATTAATTAAATATGAGTCTTACAGCATAGACATGACCCAGGCTGACCATATTGCCCATTTACACATCCCACTTTCTCCACATTAGGACTGTACCCTTCTATGCCTCATCAATGCGTCTACCTAAATGTATTTTAATCACCTTGTGATTGTTACTATTCCACTGCCGCCTCTGGCAGAAGAGATTAGTTTAATTGGGTATTGTGATCAACACAAACTTTGTGGGTTGAAGGGCCTGTTTCTGACCTGTATTATTCTGCTCCATCTGTATTGCCCTTCTTAAATATAGGAACAACATTGGCTATTCTGCTGTCCCAGAAGAATAAACCACTCAGAATGTTTTCATGAGAAGGCCTCAACATCTCCTCCTTAATATTGACATGTCCCAGAATATTAACATATCTCTCCCTGATTTCATTATCCTCCATGGTGAATATTGATGCAAAGTATGGTGAATATTGATGCAAAGTACTTATTTAGGGCCTTCCCCCTTCCTCTGGCACTATGTGTAAATTCCCTCCTTTATCCTTGTGGACCTGCCCTCTTCCTAGCTACCTTTGTTGTTTTAAATGTACTATACGTATAAAATACCTAGGGATTCTCATTAATCCAACTCACCAAGATTTCATGCTACTTTCAACTAATTATTAATGGTTTCCTTTATATTCATAGGCCTTGTCATAGGTGTATTTCAGTTTTATACTCCTTGCATATACTTTTTCTTTTTAACTACATTTATAATTCTCTCGTCGTCTAAGATCACTGAGCCTTGACATGAATATCCTTCATCCTCAGAGGAACATGATGACCACATGTCAGATTTATCTCAACCAGTCATTCCCAATCTCCTCTCCCCAGTTCCTGTCTAACACCATTCTAATTAGCGTTCCCCCACTTTAGCACTTTCACCCAAGGACCAGACTTACTCTTGTCCATAAATAGCTTAAACCTTACAGAGTTATAATTGCTGTTCCCAAAATGCTCCCCCACTGAAACTGCAATCACTCCCAAATGCAAAGTTGATATGGTCCATTTCACACCAGGTCTATCTACATACTGTTTCAATAAACCTTCCTGGCTGCACCTAACAAATTCTGCCCCATATGAGCCTCTGCCACCAAGGAAGTCCCGGTCAATATCTGAGGTAATTAAAATCGCCCGATACACCAACACTGTTTTTTAGATCTTTCCTTAATCTGCCTGAGTATCTGTTCCTCTACCTCTCACTGGCTATGAGGAGACTTGTTGCAGACTCCCAGCAATAGTTACTGCAGAGATCTGTTTGTATGGTCTCACTGGGTGAACCCTCTAGGGTGACCTCTCTAAGTGTAGTTGTGGTATTTTGAATGCATCATTGCAGAATTGGTTGGGCAAAGTAGTTAATTGTCCTTTAGTTTATGATTTTACCACAGTTCAAAAAATATAGATAGATAGTCTAAGAATAACAATGATATAGATTGGATAAACATTGTCATCGCTGATGTGAACTAATTAAGAATGTTTTCCTTCTTCTGATGTAGGCTATACATACTCGACTAGAAAAGTCCAGTGTGAGTTCGAGGCTATTGTCAATGAGGTGAGCCTTAATGTTTGGACTTAATGTCATTTCATCCCCAACAAGAGCTCTAGAACGCACTATATCTCTGTTGATTTTGTAATCAAATCTTTCCTTGGTAATTGCACATTCTCTTACTGCTTGGCTCTGTGGAATGCAAGACGATTACAAAACAAATGGAACCTCAACATGTGACTTAACATCCATCATCCTGCCACAACTAGAGAGCAGTACTGAATTACTATCTACCTCTTTGGTGACCCTCGAACTATCCCAGATTGGACTTTGCTGACTTAAACGTTAACGTTGCACTAAACGTTATTCCTTTATCATGTGTCTACACAATGTAAATGTCTCGATTGTATTCCTGTATTGTCTTTCTGCTGACTGGATAGCAAGCAACAAAAGCTTTTCACTGTACCTCTGTACACGTGACAATAAACAACTGTTTTTGATGGGTGCAGGGCTCAGTAACATGATCAGTTATTACCACAGTTGGTAATTATTTCCTGGCCTGGAATAAAGCCAACCTTTCCCATTAAACAAACAGGCCTCCACCCTTTGATAAAAGGCCTCAGACTAGAAATATTGACTCTGATTCTCTTGCCAAGATGCGGCCTGACCCGCTGAGTATTTCCAGTGGTTCCTGTTCCTGTTTTGATTTTGATTTCCAACATTTGCATTAAAAATAACATTTTGATGGCTCTTTTCAAATGTAACCTCTGACTGTGAATATCAGCAAGGTCTTTCAGCAAGGAGGACATCGTAACGTCTGCCCAGGCCTCCCCCAAATTGAGAAAGGACATTCTTGCTATTGAGGGAGTGCAGCGTAGGTTCACAAGGTTAATTCCCGGGATGGCCGGACTGGCATATGCTGAGAGAATGGAGCGGCTGGGCTTGTATACTCGGGAATTTAGAAGGATGAGAGGGGATCTTATTGAAACATATAAGATTATTAAGGGTTTGGACACGCTAGAGGCAGGAAACATGTTCCCGATGTTGGGGGAGTCCAGAACCTGGGGCCGCAGTTTAAGAATAAGGGGTAAGCCATTTAGAAAGGAGATGAGGAAACACTTTTTCACACAGAGAGTTGTGAGTCTGTGGAATTCTCTGCCTCAGAGGATGGTGGAGTCCGGTTCTCTGGATGCTTTCAAGAGAGAGTTAGATAGAGCTCTTAAAGATAGCGTAGTCAGGGGATATGGGGTGAAGGCAGGAACGGGATACTGATTGTGGATGATCAGCCATGATCACATTGAATGGCGGTGCTGGCTCGAAGGGCCGAATGGCCTACTCCTGCACCTATTGTCTATTGTCTATCCCCAGATGGAATTGATGGACTGGGCTCCAGCTTGGGGTCTCTGTGGAGGAGGTAGTTTGGGAGCAGTCAGGGGCAAGTGATGGTGTAGTCTGCATCTGCAATGATCAGAACTGGCACCATTCACATCTAAATGACACATCTGGAATAACAATTATAATTTGAGCCACTTTTGTAGCCCACGTACACTCATTCAAAATAGGAATGAATAAAGTGAACACCATAGGGTGTGAGATATAACCATCTTGACAAATCTTCCTTAAACAAAACAGTGTACATGTTTTATTGCCTCGCTCTGCCCAATGAGTCATTGGTTTGGGACGGTGTTGGATAAACAAGTTGTTTAACTAAAGGGAAGAATGTAGTCCCATCACTTCAGTTGTTGCTGCTTTCAGTTCATCTGTGGTAAGCAGATAGGAATTCAAATAGGAGTGACAACCACCCTTCATTAGTGAAGCTGGGTGCGTCTTTGGAGAAAATCAATGTCTATTGACATTGATTTGGTTTTAGTCAAGTCGGAGGCTTTCGCATTGCAGATTCCCAGAGCAAATTCATGTGAAACGTGTGTGAACATCTACATCAGGCAAAGATATATATGGTCAATGTTGGAGAGTCACACAAAGTACATGGTATCCTCTGATAATGAGTGGATAATGAACGGATCGCTCCACTCATTGACTAGTCCGCTGTTGCTCTGTACCTGCTCAAGGATTTCCTGAAATTCACGTTCAACAGTAACAGCTGTATTTCCTCATACTTTTGGATTCAATAACTTGAAACACGTCAATATTTAATCAAACATGAAGGTGGAGTCAGTGCTGAAAACAAGTGCAGTAGAAAGGGTTCAGTAAATGAGTCATGACGCAGGAAATGCTGCAAATTCATCTTGTACATAATCAGTGAACCCTGAAACAGCGTCAACTGGAGAGGGTGGAAACTCCTTTGCCAGTGTTTGTTTGGTAGAATCTGACCCACCTTAAGTAAAATCGGGTGGGGATTGCAGAAACTAGAATTAGCCCAGAACCAAAATAAATCTTATAAAGGGCATCAAATGGATACAATGTCTCCCTATCGTTCCCTGCCAAATATTTATCCCTTAAATAACAATTGAAAGACAATTGAAATGGTCTTCATCTTGATGTTCAAATTACTTGCATTTTTCTCTACATTATATTTGAAAAGTAAATGTGCTGCATTAGGAATGTGCTACAGAAGGAGGGATTGTGGGTTTGGTGATGTAGGTGAGGTACCAGACAAGTTGTTTGCATCAGCTATCAGCATGGAGGTCAGTGTGGGGGATACTAACATGCAAGGGCAGTTAGAGATTAAGGAGGAGGTGGTGGCTGTTGAAGAGCATTAAGGTGGCTAAATGATGGGACCTATTCTTGCCTATTGAGAGAGACGAAAGAGAAGATTGTGGGAGCATTGACGAAGATCTTTGCCTCGTCACTAGCCACATGTGAGGCCCCAGAATGTTGTTCTTTTACTTAAGAATGGATGTAGAGGGAATCCAGGGAATTGTAGGCCAGTGAGCCTCATGTCAGTGGCAGGGAAACCTTATTGGGTAGGATTTTCTCCCATTTGAAAGAGAATGGGTTATTTATGGACAGCTTGCTTGGCTTTGTACATGGTAGGCCCTGTTTTACTAACTTGACCATGTTTTTTGAGGTGACGAAGATGATCAATAAGGGTAGGGGGATGGATGTTGACTGCATGGGTTTTGTTGTAAGGCATTTGATGTATTGAAGTATAAAGCCCCCCATGGTAGGCTGGCCGAGAAGATTAAGATGCATGGCATTTACAGTGGTTTGGCGGTGTGCATTCAGAACTGGTTTACTGATAGGAGGCAGAGGGTTGAAGGACATTATTCAGGCTGGAGGTCTGTGACCAGTGGAATTTCACAAGGATGTCTGTTGGGACTTCTGCTGTTTGGAAGTAAACATGGATGGGTTGGTTAGTAGGTTTGCAGACGGCACCAAGATTGCTGGGGTTGCGGACTGTGAGGAAGGCTGTCGATGTCTACAAGGGGATGTCGATCAGCTATAGAAATGGGCGGGGAAATGGCAGATGGAGTTTAATCTGAACAAATGTGAGGTGTGAGGTAGACAGAGTGTAAAGACGGCATATTGAGTGTTTGCTTTCATGGGTTAGGGCATGGCGCATCAGAGTCAGGAAGTTATGATGCGGTTTTATAGCACTTTGGTGAGGTCACATTCGGAGTTTTGTGTACAGTTCTGGCCGCCCCATTAAAGTAATGTGAAGGCTTTGGCAATGGTACAGGGGCCTGGTCAGGTTGCTCATGTTAACATGAGTGATGATCATTCAACATGGGGCAGTTCAGCTGTTATTTACAAGTGTATCCAGCCCCCTCTGCCTCCTCCCCCCACCCCCCATCAAACTGGAACCCAGTCTCTCCCCTTCTCCATCCCCCCGAGACCAGGTCCCAGTCCCCTCATCCATCCCTCCCACCTCAGATCGGAAGCCCAGACCCCTTCCCCTGCCCCCTCCCTCCACCTCCACCCATATGACCTTGTCTTTTTCTTCTTCTTGCATGTGGCGTGCATGTAGGACAACTTGTTCTATTTGATCTTATTTGATTGTGCATGCCGGGTTGATTGCATTCGTCAAAACAGGACGGACCAGGTGAAGGTTGCAATCTCCCACCCCAATGACCTTGTCTGTATGTACTGGACAGGCAGTCTAGATCCGGAATCTGCTTTGATCTGTCCATGCCTCGCCAGCTTGGGGCTTTGCAAGGTTTTACTCGTAGAATCAGAGAACTGTGCTGCACACAAGCAGTCCTTCTCGGTCCACTCTGTCCGCACTGACCGTGGTCCTTCTGATGTTTGCCAACATTGCTCCTGATCCCCCAACACCTTTCCTTTCCAAGTATTTACAAGCAGCAACGTGTAATTTAGGGCAATAAGTGGAACACACAGGGAAAACGACAGCCTGGCCTCATGCAAAACACAAATTGGCAGCTTACGATCAGGCCTGGAGCTCAGGTCAACAATGTAAATGTTGCTATCAGAGTGCAGGAGAGACATGAAAATCCCAAGGTACAAGGTCTTTCTTTCACACTCAATCAGCTGAAACAATACATCACATCTCCAAATCAGCAACCTGTTTTATAAATGTTTTAGATGTTGCACAGAATCTGAATTATTTGCAATAACCAAGAATCCCTTTACGTTGCAGGAGTTCAGCTGGCCTCATTATGGAAGGGACATCAAGGAAGAGATGTTGGAGATCAAAGTGTACAATTACAGCAAGCTCTTCAGCAACAGGTGCGTCCCTCTGCTCATCTCCCCCAGGGAAGCACAGGTTCTAGCTTGGCATTTAGCATAGTACATCAATCACGCTGCACGATATGTATGGTGAAGGTGGGTACTGGTAGTCTAGCCGGCTGGTGGACATGTGTGACCTTTGCAAGGCAAGAGTGGTCATCTGATCAGGGATTGCAATAGACAATAGGTGCAGGAGTGGGCCATTTGGCCCTTCGAGCCAGCACCACCATTCAATGTGATCATGGCTGATCATCCCCACTCAGTACCCCATTCCTGCCTTCTCCCCATATCCCCTGACTCCGCTATTTTTAAGAGCCCTATCTAGCTCTCTCTTGAAAGCATCCAGAGAACCTGCCTCCACCACCCTCTGAGGCAGAGAATTCCACAGACTCACCAATCTCTGTGAGAAAAAGTGTTTCCTCGTCTCCATTCTGATTGGCTTCCTCCTTATTCTTAAACTGTGGCCCCTGGCACTAGACTCCCCCAACATCGGGAACATGTTTCCTGCCTCTAATGTGTCCAAGCCCTTAACAATCTTATATGTTTCAATGAGATCCCCTCTCAACCTTCTAAACTCCATAGTGTACAAGCCCAGCTGCTCCATTCTCTCAGCATATGACAGTCCCGCCATCCCGGGAATTAACCTTGTTGCAGAAGAGGGTCTCTGGGAAAGGTGTTCTACATGGTACCCTCAGTCTGAAGAAGGGTCCCAGCCTGAAATGTCACCAATTCCCTCTCGCTAAAGATGCTGCCTGTCCTGCTGAGTTACTCAAGTATTTTGTGTCTATCTTCGGTCTATCTACCAGCATCTGCAGCACCTTCCTACACATGTTGTGTTCTCCATAGTGTTAGGAAAGGGATTTATCTTGGTTAGAGGGATGTGAGGGAAATGATTGGATTGAGAAGGAGATGTGTGAAGATATGTATCTTCCAAGCCATAAACACCCCTCAAGAACTAAATCCCTCCCACAGCCAACCCAAACTCACTTCCCCTGACCAGAAGTCTCCACGAAATCCTGCCCCAAATCTCCCAACACTCTGAACTTGCATGGAGCAGCATAGCACAGGAACAGGCCCTTCATCTCACAATGTCCATGCCGAGCATGATGCCATTTTCACTAACCTCTGCCTGCATGTGATCCACATCTCTCCATTCCTTGCTGATAGTTTACACAGCTCATGAGGGGACTATAAGTCTGGTGTGGTTTGGGACTAGAGTGTCAATTATTCTATTGGGACGAGGTTCATCCGGATTTCTATTAAGACTGAGGTGAGAAAAAACGTATTCACCTGGAGAGTTGTGAATTTATGGAATTCCCTGCCACAGAGGGCAGTGGAGGCCAAGTCACTGGATGGATTTAAGAGACAGTTAGATAGAGCTCTAGGGGCTAGTGGAGTCAAGGGATATGGGGAGAAGGCAGGCACGGGTTATTGATATGGGACGATCAGCCATGGCTCGAAGGGCCGAATGGCCTCCTGCACCTATTTTCTATGTTTATATGTTTCTATGATGCTAGGTAGACTAAAATGCTGTAGGAACTCAGCGGGTGAGGCAGCGTCTATGGAGAGAAGAAATAAGCGACGTTTCGGGTCGAGACCCTTCTACAGACTTGGTTTAGAGGATATTAGCTACGAGAGTTTGGACAAACTCGGTTTCTGTTCTCTGGCGCGCAGGAGCAGAGATTTAATAGAAGTTTATAAACTTATAAGAGGTAAAGATAGGAGAGACGATGAGAATCTTTCCTCCAGGGTAGAAATGTCAAAGACTTGCGAGCACAGCTTTAAGGTGAGAAGGGGGAAGTTTAAAGGAGATGTGTGGGGCAAGTGTTTTACACAGCAAGTGGGGGGGGGGGGGCGGGGGGGGGGCGCTTGGAACATGCCAGGAGTGGTGGTGGAGGCAGATATGTTAGTGGCATATAGGAGCTTTCAGATGACCAAGGAATGGAGAGATGTGGATCGCATGCAGACAGAGGAGATTAGTGCAAATGGCATCATGTTCGGCATGGACATTGTGAGATGAAGGGCCTGTTCCTGTGCTGTACTGCTCTATGTTAGTTCAGAGTTCAGACTGTTGGGAGATTTGGGATAGGATTTCGTAGAGACTTCTGGTCAGGGGAAGTGAGTTTGGGTTGGCTGGGGGGAGGGATTCAGTTCTTGAGGGGTGTTGAAGGTTTGGAAGGTGTGGACCTTGCATCAAGGTGGGCGTTAGTTGGAGTGGATGATGTTGGTGTGTGTTGATGCTCAAGTTGTAAAGAGCTGGTGGCATTTCCAACAAGCACCACTTTGAAAATGATTGCTTTTGATTCACTGACCAACCTTCTGAAAATCTACTTGAAAAATTCATCTTGTGTTTATGTTAAAATGTGTTCTGGTGTGTTCCGTTGCTTTTTATTTGTATGACTGACTTGGCAAATGAAATTGCTCATATGTTGCAAAGCAACATAGGCTAACAAAGTATTATTGTGCTTGTGATTGTGAATGTGATTGAAAAATATGAGTAATCTAACAATTTGAATTAAGCTACATGTAATGAGCAGGAGTTACCGGAAAACATTTAAAACATCAGATTGTTCAAACTGGGCAGATTGAAAATGGATGGCTACGTTTCTTAATGTGCTTGTCCCATGGAGCAAAGGGGGAAGAATCTGAACGCTTCTTGTAGAAAGGAGAAACGATAGGAAGGATGTCAACAAAATTCTCTATTCTCTATAGTACAGAGGAGATTTACTAGAATGTTGCCTGGGTTTCAGCAACTAAGTTACAGAGAAAGGTTGAACAAGTTAGGGCATTATTCTTTGGAGCGCAGAAGGTTAAGGGGGGACTTGATAGAGGTTTTTAAAATGATGAGAGGGATAGACAGAGTTGACGTGGAAAAGCTTTTCCCACTGAGAGTAGGGAAGATTCAAACAAGGGGACATGACATGAGAATTAAGGGACTGAAGTTTAGAGGTAACATGAGGGGGAACTTCTTTACTCAGAGAGTGGTAGCGGTGTGGAATGAGCTTCCAGTGAAGGTGGTGGAGGCAGGTTCGTTTTTATCATTTAAAAATAAATTGGATAGTTATATGGATGGGAAGGGAATGGAGGGTTATGGTCTGAGCGCAGGTATATGGGACTAGGGGAGATTATGTGGTCGGCATGGACTAGAAGGGTCGAGATGGCCTGTTTCCGTGCTGTAATTGTTATATGGTTATATGGACTCGAAGCTGAATGTCACGTGTGTATCACCTTTGCTCAGTTTTCTTCCATTGGCCATTGGCATATGAGTCCTGTTGTGACAAATGGCTTCTGTCCTTCCCTCCGACTATACTGATCAGGATGGTTTGCAGCTTCAAGAGGCCACGTTATTGTTTGTGTTTCATCCAGAATAAATGCCAGGGCGCTGCTAGGATGTGAATCAAGAATTGTGTCCAATGTCTAGCAACTATAACCAACGTGCAGCAGCAGATTAATTATCGAAGGGTTCCCTTTATTTTAGGCTGCTGGGTCGCTTGCAGATCAGTCTTCAACAGGTGACCAAAACTGGCCGCCTCGATCTCAAGGAAGCTCTGGTTGACAAGAAGAATTCTCTAACAGATGTGAGTATTACTCTGTTTCCTAATTCCGAGATTCAAGAAGTGATGATGAGTAAGGGGATAACTTGAGGTTATTTTGATCTGGTTCTTCCCTTTCAGTGACTATGTGGCTGAGAGTGAGAGCAGGTGGAGATCTGATGCCATGTCCTGCCTAAAGCTGACAGACATGCACTGGTCAGGGTCGTTCGTGCACAACCCACAAGGGGCACTATGGCCAATATCACTGACTTTCAGTAAGATCACCAGAGGGTACCCACTTTAGGGTGACATTAATCTGAGCATGCAAGTGTACCTGGACTGAAGTTTCAGACTGAAGAAGGGCCTCCCGAAATGTCACCCATTCCTTCTCTCCAGAGATGCTGCCTATCCCGCTGAGTTACTCCAGCATTTTGTGTCTATCTTCGGTGTAAACCAGCACCTGCAGTTCCTTCCCGCATAGATGATATTTCCAAATGAGCAAATAAGTTGAAAGAATTGCCGTCTTCTCAAGACAAACTTTCACAACCTAATCTATTATTTTTCTCAAATCGGTACTTTGGTAGGGTGGGTCCATACTGGTCAGAGCCCGGCTGTTGATTGGAAGTTACTGTAATTTTCTGGAAATTTTGCATATGCAAGATAAATGTTTTTTATTAAATATTAATTTTTCAACTTTCATTTTCATGCCTAATCAAGTATTTGATTGTTAATGGTTTCTCCATTGATGGTCTCATTTCATTTTTTTCTATCTGCCATATTTAGTTTTCATCCCACTTCCTGCCCCTTGCTATGTACCTGCCCAACAGGGGGTAGTTCTGTGTATTTAGCTCATCTGGACGTGGTTCTAGTGAAGGAGACCAGTGTCTACCTGGTCTCAGCACTGATTTCATGCACTCTACAAACTAACAACTTTTGGTTCATATCCTTACTGCAGGATTCTGACCAGCCAAACTCTCTAATTAACTCGTGAAACACAGGCAGAGTAGAATGGAGTATCATTCTGTTCTGGTTGTATGCACCAAATAGCGTCAGACAGGTGGAAAGATCAGACCGCATGCCACTAAACCTGCCTGACTTGCAAATTAGAAAGGGCAGCCGACAATGAATAAGCACCTTCACTTGGCGGATTGTTGCTATGGCATTATCTCAAAACACAGCACAAGAATCAAATGATGTCTGCTAACTCTGGGCTCCCACATTCTTTTAGTGTTGACGCACTTGAATGGCATGAAGGAAAAATGCTGTAGAATTGTTGCCAAGACAGGATGCTGGAGGATAAATGCCATTACCTCCGGGTCACTCGTTTTTCCGAGTATTCTACCAGCTTAAGAATTATTGGCAGACCTTTCATGTTCAGCAACAACCGTAAACGCTGTTGGGGTGTTCGAGTCAGTTTTTTAAAAGCAGGTTCTCGTGAATGAGGAGTGCTAGAGTATAGGTGGAACAGCACCATCGACAAAATAAAACATAAACACCATATTACAGTAAAGATTTGATCTGCTCGCCTCCAATTCCCCCCCTTCCCCCCCCCCCCCTCTCCCCCTCCCCCACCACATTCGGTCTGAAGAAGGATCCCGACCCGAAACATCACCTATCCATGTAAATCATAGACATTGCCTGACCCGCTGAGTTACTCCGGAACTTTATGTCTATCTTTGATACAAACCAGCATCTGCAGTTCCTTTTTATTACATACTGTATAGAACAGTACTACACAGGAACAGCCATCACCCATCATTTCTGTAGTGACCATGGTGCCAAACAACCATTGCATACGATCCCTCTATTCTGTTGGTGTTTAAATGCCTCCTAAATGCTGTTATAATATGTTTCTACCACCCACCAAATTTGTATCGAAACAAAATGTCTGACAAATCTCCTATAAACTTTCACCTATCATCTTAAATCCCTGGTATTTGACATTTCCATATTGGGGAAAAGTACTCTGACTGTCTACCCTATCTACACCACTCATGATTCCAGGTATTTCTATCAAGTCACTCCTCGACCTCCACCATTTCAAGAAACAAAATCCAAGCTAACCAAATTCTCCGGATAGCGAATTCTCTCAACTCGGGCAACATCCTGGTGACCCTCTTCTGCACTCCCTTCAAAGCCTCTACACCCTTCGTACTGTGTGGTGACATGAACTGCAGATGGCCTAAACTAAGTGTTGTACAGCTGCATGGTGGCACAGTGGTAGAAATGCTATCTCACAGCGCCAGAGACCCGGGTTCGATCCTGACTATGGTTGCTGTCTGTATGGACTTTGTTCATTCTCTCCATGATTTTCCCCGGGTGCTCCGGTTTCCTCCAACACTCCAAAGTCCTTGATGATCGTTGTACCATAGTAGAGGTATCAAAAACAAGAGGACATACATTAATGTGAAAGGAAGGAGTTTTGAAGGGGAGTTGAGGGGAAACATTTTACACCAAGTGATTGATATCTGCAACTCGCTGCCAGATGAGGATTCAGATACACCACGTGTTACTATCTTTGTCTGATTTCAGATACTGGTGGATCTGGAGATCCGGTACCTACCGGTCGAAGGAGCTGTGGGAACGTGGGCAGAAAATGACTTTGTGGTTGATTTAAGTGACGGGTTAGTGAATATTCATCATATATAGCATATCCATAGAGATTTCATCCATGTCCATTCCAGTCCTGTTACTTTCCCTGTTCCCGTGATGGGTCTGCTGACGGGAACAGGAATTTGAGTCTTTGTCAGTTTCACTTCCGCTGGTGAAGGAGCAGACGGAGGTATGGTTGACTCAAGCTACCAGAGCTACTCGCCTTCCAATTCAGAAATGTGCCAGTTACCAGAGGAGTCAGATAGCATGGTCTGGACAGAGTGATCAGAGGTAGGTTTAAACTAGGCTGGCAGGAGGTGGGACCCAAAGTAGTCATGTATCAGATGCAAATGTTCAAGCAGATGGAGAGGTTAAAATGAATGAAGGTGGGGCACATCAAGGGCAGGGCAGAGGGGGGTGTGAGGTAGGAGAGGAGGGGGCAGAGGGGGCAGGGCAGGGCAAGGAGGGGGTTAAGGACAGGACAAGGAGTAAGGAAGATTTGATCAGCTAAGCTGCATTTATGTTAATGCAAGAAGTCTGACAGCAGGGCAGACGAACTCAGAAGATGGATCAGCCCAAGGGATAATGATATTATACCTGCTACAAAAACATGGTGGTGCGATACTCAATGTTCCAGAGTACCAATATTTCTAGTGACAGAGGTGGAGATAAAGAGGAGGTGAAGTTGTATTATTCATTAGGGAGAACATTGCTACTTTAGAGAGGATATTCCAGGAGCTTTTTCCAGCAAGCCTATACGAATAGAAAAAGAAATGGGCGATCATTTTCATGGGATTAAACTGTGGGTCTCCAAAACTCAGTGGGAATGTAGGAAAACCACAGATAGGTGGTCTGAAGTTTAGGGGTAACATGAGGGGGAACTTCTTTGCTCAGAGAGTGGTAGCTGTGTGGAATGAGCTTCCAGTGAAGGTGGTGGAGGCAGGTTCGTTTTTTATCATTTAAAAATAAATTGGATAGTTATATGGATGGGAAGGGAATGGAGGGTTATGGTCTGAGCGCAGGTATATGGGACTAGGGGAGATTATGTGTTCGGCACGGACTAGAAGGGTCGAGATGGCCTGTTTCCGTGCTGTAATTGTTATATGGTTTAAAAAGACGACTGACGCAAACGCAAAAAAAAAAAAAAAAAAAAAAAAAAAAAAAGGTGTTGGAATAATCGGGGTGCAATAATCGCTAACGTCCCAAATGTTGACTTGGCGTTCCTTGGATTAGATGAGAGGCGGCCCAGTGGCGCAGCTGTAGAGTTGCTGTCTTACAGCGCCGGAACCCAGGTTCGATCCTGTCTACGGGTCTGTACGGAGTTCGTATATTTTCCCCGTGGTTTTCTCCGAGATCTTCGGTTTCCTCCCACATTCTAAAGACCAAGGTTAATTGGCTTGATATAAATGTAAGATATCCCTAGTGTGTGTAGGATAGTGATAGTGTGTGAGGATTACTGGTTGGTGCAGACTCGGTGGACCGAAGGGCCTGTTTCCATGCTGTATCTCTAAACTAAACTAAACTAAAAACTGATGAGGGAGAATTTTTCACGTGTGCCTAGGTAAGCTTTCTGAAGCAGCATGTGGACTATTCTAATGGAGAATAGGCTACACTCAACTTCCTTGTAGGAAATGAGGCTGGGCAAGTGCATGGTTCCATAATGCGCTAATTCCCTAGAATGTTGTAACACTGGTAGACAGCGTCATGAAGGAAATATATATGGCCTGCTGCCTTCATGGAATTCAACACAGGTGTTGGGATGTCACATTACAAATGAACAAGTCATTGGTGAGAGGACAATTGGTGTCATGTGTGCAGTTCTGACGGCCTTGCTAGAAGAAGGATATGGTTAAACTTGAAACGATGCAAAAATGATTCATAGGAATGTTGTCTGGAATGGACGGCTTGAGTTATGAGGAGAGACGGGATAAACTGAGGCTTTTTCTTCCGTGCAGAAGAAGCTGAGAGGTGACCTTGTAGCCATTTATAAAATCTTAAGAGGCTTATAAAAGGATGGATAGACACAGTAAATGTTTCCACAGTATACATCTAAAATGATGGTAGGTTTATGGGACGAGCTGCCAGTGGAAGTGGGAGGGGAGAATTCAATTACAATCTCCAACATTTGGACAGATACATGGGTAGGGAAGGTTTAACGGGATATGGGCCAAATGAAGGCAGGTAGCATTTGAGGAGATAGGCATCTTGGTTGGTATGGATAAGTTGGGCCAAAGGGCCTGTTTCTGTGCTGTATAACTCTTTGCATTTAAGCAATAAGAGCTCATGGCCCTGGTGCTAGTGCTGGCTTCAATCTGCATTAGTTTCACATCCTTGTTCTGGTGGGTTTGCACACTAAAGGGCCTGCCCCGCCAGCATGCCATTGCATGCGTCTACCACGACCAAACGTGGTCGCTTGAGGCGTACGGTCTCGCGGGGCCGGTTCCAATTCGAACCGTGGAGCCGTATGGAGTTGTGCGGAGCTGGTCCCGACCAATCAGCTGGACAGGAGGCGGGCCGACTGAATTTGGACGTCGCATGGCGCCGGGCGGTGACGTCATCGCGCAACGCCACGCGCTAGGCGTAGGTCATCAAGACGCTGTGTACGACGTCAAGACGCTGCGTACGCCCTCAATGCGCCTGCGGGCCGACAGGCCGTTGACGCGCGGGATTTTCAGACAGTGCAAGATTTTTGGAGCCCCGCGCGATGTCGGGACCAGCCCCGCACAACTCCATACGCCTCCGCCGATCGAAATGGGACCGGTCCCACGAGGCCGTACGCCTCAAGCGACCACGTTTGGACGCGCTAGACGCATGCTATCGCATGCTGGTGGGACAGGCCCATGAGGTCCCCAGGCACCTTTAGCTGAATTATTCAATAGTGCTGAACTATAAGTCAATCACACTGCGACCCCTTCAAAAGATTAACTTACTCACTACCGGATGGTTATAGCTTTATTAAATTGAATTGTTTTCATATTCTCTCAACAGGGATGATCTGATCATCAGAAATGACAACTTTGAAAGTCTCAGGTAAGATGCTCCTGAATTCTGGTGCATTATTCCACAATAAACCTTTCATTGTTTTCTATTCACTCTGAGGGTAAGTCGTTTAGTCCTTGTGTTGCACCATTCAATGACCACTGATCAGCTGAACTCCATTTGAAACTAAATTACTTCTAAGTGGGAGAGTGGAGGGGAGAATGTAGCCTGTTCCAGCTGCTACAGTCAGGCAAACACCTCCGTCGCCATGCTGTGAAAACGGAGAGGATGAGAAGGAGTTTCTTCCCATAGGCCATTAGGACTGTAAACTCACCAGGGACTAACTTACTGTGCCATTTTACTGTTGTGTGGTGTCCGTTTTTTTTCTTTTTTCCAGCTGCTGTAGCTTTTTTCAGGCAAACACCTCCGTCGTCCATGCTGTGAAAACGTTGGAGAGCCACTTTGATGGAGCCTGGGGTTTCTTCCCAGCAGGCGAAAGGACTGTAAACTCCATTCTCACCATGCCATTTAACTTGCTGTAAGTTTGACAGTTAGTTTGTGTGGGTTTCCCAGAGTAAAAACCATTTTTTAAATGTTGTGCCCTCTATTTAAGAAAGGTTGCAAAGAAAGCTTCGGAGGCTATAGGACTGTGTACTCCTATCTCACCAGGGACAAGTTGCTGGTGCCATTTTACTGTTGTGTGGTGTCTTTTTAAAATGGCGTTTTTTTTCTTTTTTCCTCCCACAAATATGTAATATGTCAATATGTGACTCTGTTCCATTCTGTTTTGTAGTTTTTTTGCACAATCCGCAGGCATTGCCACTTTCATTTCACAGCACGTCTCGTCTGTGTATGTGACAAATAAACTTGACTTGACTTGACTTGGGCAGTCTTCACTGGCACAATAATTAGGCAGCAAATTATCTGTTTACGTAGCGTTGAAGAATTTGCTAAATGTGCTGCCACTTTGATGGCTGCCTGGGTCAGATCTTTGTCAACACTCGAAATCAGTTATCTCTTTACAACAAGCATTTTTAATATGCCAGTTAACTTGCTGTAAGGTTCACAGCTTAGTTTGTGTGGGTTCTGTGGACAAAGAACCCCCATAACGTATAACATATATAACAATTACAGCACGGAAACAGGCCATCTCGGCCCTACAAGTCCGTGCCGAACAAATTTTTTTTCCCCTTAGTCCCACCTGCCTGCACTCATACCATAACCCTCCATTCCCTTCTCATCCATATGCCTATCCAATTTGTTTTTAAATGATACCAATGAACCTGCCTCCACCACTTCCACTGGAAGCTCATTCCACACCGCCACCACTCTCTGAGTAAAGAAGTTCCCCCTCATATTACCCCTAAACCTCTGTCCCTTAATCCAGCTAAAATAAAAACATAGGGAAGATTACACCTTGGTGACTTGAAGGTTGCTAATGTTGTGCCTCTATTTAAGAAAGGTTGCAAAGAAAAGCTTTGGAACTATACACCATTAAGCCTAACATCTGTGATGGGCAAGTTGCTGGAGAGGATTCTGAGAGGTACAATTGGATAGACCGAGGCTGATTAGGGACAGTCAGCATGATTTTGTACCAGGGAGATCATGTCTCACAAATTTGATTGAATTGTTTGAAGAAGTAACCAAGAGGACAAAGCTGTAGACATTGTCTATCTGGACCAGTAAGGCCTTTAATGAGGTTCTGCATGGTAGGTTGCTCTGGAAGATTCGATCGCATGGGATCTAGGGACAGCTAAAGAATTGGTAGTGGAAAGTTGATTTTCAGACTGGAGGTTTGTGACTAGTGCTGTGCGTCGGGGATGTGTTGGGTACGTTGATGGTTGTGTTTTATATCAACGATTTAGATGAGAATGTGCAAGGCATAAGTAGTGTGCTTCCAGATGACACTAACGAAGGTGGTATCGGAGACAGTGAAACGAGTTATCAAAAATTACAGTGGGCTCTTGATAAGTTGGACAAGTGGGCTGAGGAATGGTAAATGGAATTAATATAGATAAGTGCGAGATGTTGCACTTTGGGAAGTCAGATGTGGACAGGGCCCTGTGGAGTTTTGTAGAACGGGGGGATCCTGGAGTGAAGGTAACAAATTCCCTGAAAGGGGTGTCATAAGCAGATAGGGTGATAAAGAAGACTTTTGGTACATTGGCCTTCATCAATCAATAGAAGTGGGGTTGTTCCATTACAATTTTACAAGACATTGGTGAGGTCACAGTTGGAGTATTGTGTTCTATTTTTGTCACCTTGTTATGGGAAGGATGTTATTAAGCTGGAAAGAGCCAGAGAAAATTTACAAGGATGTTGCCAGGACAATAAGGAGAGATTGGACAACTCTAGGGCCTTATTCCTTGGTGCAGAAGACTGATTTTATAGAGGTGTATAAAATTATAAGGGGAATTGCTAGGATTACTGCACATGGTCTTACCAAACATAGCAGAATCAAGAACCAGCGGTTTAAGGTGAGAAGGGAAAGATTTAATAAGAACCTGAGAGGCAGCATTTTCACTCAGAAACTAGTGGGTATATGGAAAGAGCTGAACCAGATACGATAACAACATTTCAAAGACACTTGGATAGGTACATCGATAGGAAAGATAGAAGGACCAAATGTGGGCAAATGTGTCTAGCCTAGATGGGTCATCTTGGTTGGCGTGGATGAGTTGAGAACCAACTTGTGGGTTCCCCACTGCATCCAGGTCTTCACCCACAGGCAACACCTCACATAAAAGTTGTAGATTTGATCAGAGTCTCCTTATTGTTTCTCCGTTTGTTGCAGCCCGAATGAACTGGCGAAAGCCGACCAACTGGATAGAAGGATGAAGTCCCTTGGACGGAAACTAGTGAATGACGATGATGGTGATGATAATGAAGATGAGGATGATGTTGATATTTGCGACATTGATATCAGTTCGATATCTTTCACACCACAGAAAAGGTGATCGACAAGCCAAAAGCCACATGTTTATTTTAGTCCTTGAGAACAGCAATTGTTCATTTAGGTGATAAAACCGTGGAATGTTTTTGTGATTTGTAATGCTATGAGTATCAATTTACATGAAGAGATGATCCAAGAATGAAACCCTTGCCCCCTCTGCTCCAAATGAGGGATAATGAGTCTGATACCCAGTATTCTTGAGAGTGCAATGGTCACTGTGGGGTTCCTGATTTATATGCAATGGATAGGAATATTGGGGTCACTCTTATATTGCGCGATATGGGGCAGTATTATTGAGATCCACTTTATAGGGCATAACAAAGAGAATAATGGCAGTATGATTTCCTGGTGTTCTGGGCAGTATTATTAACATCTCTCTTGATACAATTGAGCTGGTTTGCATTGGTTCCCTTGACCAGCTCCATTGCAAGATAAGGTTGAGTGGAATTGGTCATCGTGTATTTGACATTCCCATTCTTTGAGAGATACGCAGGATGACCTTGGTTGCTCAAACTCCTTGGGGGATGTAATGTACTGTGCAGAGAATTACTCTGTCTGTGGCTGATTCCATGTCCATCACTCTCCTGCTAAGGTGTGTGATAAACATGCACACAAAGAACCGCAATTGTCGGTTTATCAAAACAGACACAAATTGCTGGAGCAACACAGCAGGTCAGGCAGCATCTCTGGAGGACATAGATTGGTGACGTCTCAGCTCTGACCTTCTTCAGACTTTAACGTGTCTTCATTTCTAAGTTTAACATCTTAATTTCTATTCACAGTCGTTCAAGGTTTTCCACTAAGGCAGACCAACGTACGTCTAGAATACAGAATTTCCAGGTAATGAAGATTAAGTATTTATTTTAAATTGCATTATGAGATGAGCCTTATTCAGAGTTGCATAGAATTTGTGGCATATAAACTATTTAGAGTCATACAGCATGGAAACAGATCTTTCAGCCCAACCTGCCCATGCCGACCAAGATGCCCCATCTACACTAGTCCCACCTTCCCGCATTTGGCTCGTATCCCTCTAAACCTTTCCTATCCATGTACCTGTCCAAATGTCTTTTAAATGTTGTTGTAATACCTGGCTCAACTACCTCCTCTGGCAGCTCGTTCCATGTACAAATCACACAAAGTGTGAAAAGTTGCTCCTCAGCTTCCTATTAAATCTTTCCCACTCGCCTTACCCTATGTCATCTAGTTCTTTTGGCCCATGCATCCCAAGAGATCTAACCTTTGGGCCAGTCTCCAAAGTGAGACCTTGTCAAATACTTTATTGATGTCTTCTTGAGGGCCTCCAGACTCCCTATAGAAATGAGATTTCTTCCAACCTGCTCCCACAAAGCTGTAAACCATCAGACCAATCTCTCCATCTTCTGCCATTCTTCACTGTTTTGTGCGTCAGTTTTGTCCCAGGTGTGTCAGAGCCCACTGCATTCATCATGGCATTGGAGTACCAATGAACAGTGGGATGAGTACTATTGTAAGCTGTGACATATGTAGCAATTCTTGTGTTTTTTCCTTCAGATTGCGATTACCATATCTGAGGCACGTAAGCTAGTCGGTGTCAACATTGACCCTGTGGTACACGTGAGAGTGGGAGATGACAAAAAGCACACGTCTACACAGAAGTCCACCAATTGCCCATTCTATAATGAGGTAACTCTGTCCATTACTGCAGACGGAATCATTCCGAAATCAAGAGAATCATGTTGGGAATTTATTGTTAAAGAATATATTTTGTATATTAGAAGGAATCTAATTTATGGGGTATGAACAGTAGTAATAGATCTGATTTTCAAAGTGTACCAGATAGTATTTTGGGGTCTGGTGTTTAATAGGGTATTGGAGTATAATTTGGAGCTTGCAGTGACAGTGTTGTAAGGAACTTGGTTGTAATGGACTTGTTTTAATGTTTTCATTATGATCTTGTTTTATTTCTTCCTAGTATTTTGTCTTTGAATTCCAAGAACCAGCAGCTGTCTTGTTTGATAAAATCATTGAAATTGTTGTAAGTATGAAGCCCTTTAACTATTGAGTTGAATTGTCATCAAATATTCAAGAACTGAAAAAAATGATTTTTGATTGTGATTGAAAATGTCTGCACAAGTGGTATCCCCTGCTTCAATGCACGATGCATGCTGACAGCATTTTACACTTTGTTCTTTAATTTTATTCAGCGTTAATTGGGGAAAAAATGTCCTGCATCTACCCTGTCTATACCCCTCACAATGTTATATACATCACCCATCTCCACTCTTAACCTTTTCCACTCCAGGGAGAACAGCCCTGACCTGAGTGACCCACTCCGTCCCAGACCTGTCCTGCTGGCCCTCTGTACCTTCTCCAGTGCTGCCCAATCTCCCTCTACTGCGATGACCAGTAGTAGTCTGACCAACGTTTCCTAAGAAGGGCTATTTATAATGTGCTGCCATCACCGTAGAGCCTCAAACAATGGGTAGGTGAGGGCCCAGCGTGTCCCTTGTATTCAGAGGCAGCTACGTTGAGGCATATTTTGTCAGGATGTAATACTAGTCTTTCTCAGGGTTGCTATACTTGGCTGCATAACCAGGTATTCTGCAAGTGTAATTCTGCAGCAATTGAGAGGAGGACAAAGGACATTTATTGTCACATATACCAATATGTGACATTTGAGTTGCCATTTACAGCACACCAATAAAAATAAAACACAACATTAAAGAATTTAACATTAAACATAAAAAGCATCCCCCCACAATGGTTCCCACTGGCAACAAAGTCCAGTCCTCTTCCTCTTGTTCACCCATGGTCGGGCCTATTGAGGCGTCCGCAGTTACCGCAACGGTGGCCCGATGTTACAGGCCCTCTCACCGGATAATGGAGCTCCGGCGTCGGGAGAGCCCTCTCAGCGGCCTGGAGTGTCTGGAAGGGCACAGGAGAGCACAGGTGAATTCAGTCGGCATCAGGACTGAGAGGGTAGCGGTTCATTGTGTCCGTGAGGGAGAGAAAGGTAGACGAGGGAAGCTTTCAGACAGGCATGAGTTGGGCCAGTTACGGGGAACCAGTGATTGGGAGATGCAGGTAGATTTGGGAGGAAAGCTTGTTTGTTCCGTAAGAAATAGTTACCACTTGTTTGAGGCCTGATAAAGTGTTTTGGTCAGTTAGTCACTGGGATAGTGTATTTTATAGAACTGAAGGTACCTTGGGAGAACTTAGTGGATGAGGCTTATGAAAGGAAAAAGCTTAGATATGTAGGATCTGCTTAGATCAAAGCTTAGATCTGGGATGCCAGAACCAACTGTTGAGCCTTCCTGAGGCCTTGTGGGCCTAACTCAATGAAACATCAGTGAAGGGAGGTGCCTACTTGATAACCCCAATAATATACTTGCATCTAATATAATTAGATGCCCCACTACACAGTGGAATGTTTCCTATAAAGGGGCACAGAAAGATGTTAATAACATAAAGAGTTGCCTTAAAGTAATGAATAAGTGTGGGGAGAATACTCCCAGATTTGTCTCCCATTACTTGGATGAACTGCTGCTGGTGACATTTTCTAACATGGATGTAACGAGCCTACTTGGGAGAATGGAGCAGCTGTACGCTGAGGTCTGTTCTATGAAGCACGTCATGCAGCTACAGGCTGATGTAAGCGAAGATTTTCGTTCCATCACAGTGGAAATTGATCGCCGAGTGGGTGCATTGGAGCGCACCCCTGACCTGACTCGGGAGCGGTGGTCTGGATGCGTTGGCGGTGTTGGATGGAGCCATTGGCATGGCAGATACAGCACTGGGAGCTGCATTGGCAGGAGCCTCTGGCTTAGTTGTCGCAGTGATGGCTGCGGTGGAGGGCCATGCATTAAACGTGGAGAATAGTCCCAGTGGTCTAACGTTGCAAGACTCTCCAAAGTGGAGTCATGTTGTGAACAAGGGTCAACGTCGGGCTCCAGCCAACACTGTTGGTAAACCAAAATTGTGCACTATTACCACCGGGCAGAGGAAGAAACCCAGTAACGCTGTGCCTATTATTGGTACCGGAGCTGCGGGCAACATCAAAATGATTAAGACTAAGCTGGTGAGTGTTTTTGCCTCCAAGTTTTCACCGGATCTAGATGTCAGAACTTTATCTGTCTATCTTAATGAAAAACTTAGCCATGACGTTACCTGTCAACAGATTGACACTGTACACAGTAGATACAGTTCATTTAAAGTATCTGCGGAATGCAATGAGGTTGGCGAAATGTACAGTCTGGAGCTCTGGCCAGAAGGGGCATTTGTCCGGCGTTATTACGAGCTGCGAAGGGTTGGAGTCATCGGATCAAGCACTGCGCCTACTGCGGGGGGAATGAGTCTGCCTGCTGGTGCTAGGGACATTCGCTAAATGAACATGTGGGTACTATCCTGCAACTGTCATGGCCTACGTTCGGGCCAGAGCGCAGGGGATAAAGCTCGCCGCTCAGGTGTTGACAACCTCCTGGAGAACTGTGACATACTATGTATGCAAGAGACATTCTTAGCGAAGCAAGACTTGGACAAACTCAATTCTCTCAATGACAACTTTCATGGGGCTGGGGAGTCTACAACTGATCTTGGCATGGGAATAGTCAGAGGTAGGATACCAGGTGGTGTGGCTATTCTATGGAACAAGAAGCTTGACTCATCAGTAAATGTGATCCGGCTTGATGTTGACTGGAGCATTGCCATACACTTTGCTCACAAAGACGAGGAATTTGTTATCCTGAATGTATATACACCCTATGAATACCATCAGAATGAGGATGGATATTTAAATAGAATTGCTTTCATCTATTCTTTCATTCAAAACAATAATTATTGTAGTGTATATGTCATTGGGGATATGAATGCAGATATCTCAGATAGGAACTCATTATTTGCCAATCATATAGCTCAGTTCTGTCAAGATAATAATTTAATATTGTCAAGCAAAGTGCTTTTACCTACAGATAGTTATACTTATATTAGTGAGGCCTGGCACACCACGTCATGGCTGGACCACTGTACTAGTACAGCTGATGCACATGCCTCATTGGGGTGTATGAGCATTCTGTACGGGGCAGCAATGACTGATCATATACCTGTTGCTATGACAATAAATGTTGAACACACACCTGTGGTATCCAGAGATAGAAATAGCTTTAAAACAGAAAAACTGGACTGGTCAACGCTCACAAAGGAAGACATCCTAGCCTATTATGCCCATACAGATAAATCCTTCAGCAATATTCATCTACCTAAAGATGCAATAACATGTAGTAAAGATATGAAGCATAGGAGAGATATCTGCTCCATGTATAATTATATAGTAAGTGCCTTATATGTAGGCAGTAAGCCCTACTGCAAGCATAAAAATAAGACACGCAACATCAGGGCTGGCTGGTATAAGTATGTAGCTGAGTATCATACTGAAGCCCGTGAAGCCACCAACTCATGGGCTATGGCAGGTAGACCCAGACAGGGGCCTGTGTTTGAGCACAAGAAGCTCACTAATGCAAGGTATAAGTATGCTGTTCGCTTCATCTGTAAAAATGAGCAAGCTATGAGGGCTGATTCCATGGCTAAGAAGCTGCTAAGTAACAATGCTCCAGATTTTTGGAAGGAAGTGAGAGCTCTTAACAGTTGTAAAACATCTCTACCATGTACTGTAGATGGAATCTCCGGAACAGCTAATATCGCGGAGTTATGGCGACAACATTATAGCACTTTATTCAACTGTGTCCAAGGTGACTTGTATAGGGTGGACAATATTGAGAGTAATGACTCGATGGCGATTATGTCACATGAGGTGTATCATGCCATGAACAAGCTGTCCAACAACAAAGCAAGTGGCTTGGATCATATTCCTGCTGAACATCTCAAGTGTGCAAGTATGAGGATAGCTCCTCTCCTTGCTATTTGTTTTACTGGCTTTATGATTCATGGCTTGTTACCAGACTCAATGTTGTCTGTCCTGTTAGTGCCGGTCATTAAGGACAAAGCTGGTAAAGTAGGCAGCCTAAATAATTACAGGCCCATAGCTTTAGCCAGCATATTGTCAAAAGTTTTAGAAAGAGTTCTTCTGGATAGAATAAATGAGTTTGTTAACTCCACAGATAACCAGTTTGGCTTTAAAGCTAAACATGGCACTGACTTATGCATATATGCCCTAAAGGAGATTGTAAACAAATATAGAGGCAAAAACTCTTCAATCCTTATGTGTTTTATTGATGCTTCCAAAGCCTTTGACCATGTTAATCACAGAAAGCTGTTTGGTAAAATGAGTCAAAGAGGGGTGCCTAAATACTTTGTTAGAATTCTGGCCTACTGGTATGCCCACCAGACTATGCAAATAAAATGGGGCAATAGGGTCTCAGCCCCATTTGGGGTTAGCAATGGTTTTAGACAAGGGGGAATTTTGTCCCCAGTCCTTTTTAATCTATATTATTGATCTGTCTAAACAATTGAAAGCCTGTAACACTGGGTGCGTGATTGGTAATATTTTAGTGAACCATATTATGTATGCAGATGATCTTGTGGTCTTTAGTCCATCTAGCGCTGGTCTCCAGCAGCTCCTTACTATATGTTCTGTGTTTGGTGTGGAACATGGCATTAAATATAATGCTAGTAAGAGTGCTGTTATGATCTGTAGAACCAAAGAGGATAAATGTCTAAAATATCCTGATTTTAAATTCTGACAATAATCTTAGTGTCTGTAATAAGGTAAAATATCTAGGGCATATTATTACAGAACAAATGACAGATGATGAGGATATTTATAGGCAACGACGCATGCTGTATGTACAGGCGAATATTCTCTTGCGTAAATTTGGTGCGTGTGCAGATGTGGTGAAGATGTCGCTATTTAGAGCATACTGCACACCACTCTACACTGCGCACCTGTGGTCGAACTATGGAAAGACAAGTTTGCAGAGACTAAAGGTGGCATATAACAATGCCATGAGAACACTGCTAAGGCAACCTAGATGGTGTAGTGCCAGTAATATGTTTGTGGCTGCAGGAGTCAGTACTTTAGAAGCTATCCTAAGACATCACATGTATAAATTCATTTGCAGGATAAATGACTCTAAAAATGTAATTATTGTGGTCTTGACAAACATAAGGGTTAGCACTACACGCTACGAATCCCAGCTGTGGAGACACTGGTATCGTTGTCTCGTTGTAGGACATTGATCATTCTTATAATCTGAATTTTTAACTTATGTATTGTGTTTTAAAATATATATAAATTATGATGTGTTTATAAGTGATATACTAAGATTTTATATATATTTATGATATTTAATATGCAATGCATTTTTTAAATGTAATGTTGCCCCTTGTCTGGACCTCGAGTCTGTAATAAAGTATTATTATTATAATTAGTTTTTTTTAAATGGCTAGTTAATATGTAGGTAGTTGATTTTTTGCATATGGAGTTATTTATTGTCCTTTGCATAAGTTGGTGCATTCGGTGAGATAGTTAAATAATACTTTGGCTTTGGGCTTGTTTTTCTTAGTTGAGCTCTTATCCTGGAGTATTTGCATGTACTTTGTGTTTTAATTGTAATAATAATGGTACAGTTGGAGCAGAACCTTCCTGCTCTCATTTTCATTGCCCTGACTAATTGGTGCCCCATACGCCTTCCTAACCACATTATCTACCTGCACTGCCATCTTCAAGGATATTTGGATTTTTACACCAAGATTGATCTGTTCCACAATACTCAGTCCCTACCATTAATGGTTGATATCTCAGCCTTATTAGTACTCCTAAAATGTATCTCCCTGCATTTATTAGGATGAAACTCAATTTTGCCAACACATCAATATAACCAAGACTATCTTCCACACTGTCAACAAATCCACCAGACTTTGTGTCATCTACGGACCTATTATCATCCTTCCTGCATCCATGTCCAGTCATTCACACATCTATGATACTAATGAAGGGTCCCAGTACAGATCCTTGGAGGACCACTAGGCACAGGCACCCGGTCACAAAAATAACCCTCGACCATCATCTGTTATATCTTATTGCTAAACCAATTTTGGATCCTATTTGCCTACTAGCCATGAATCTCATGGGCCCCAATCCTTTAGACCAGTCTCTCACTTGGGGCCTTGTCGAAGCCTCACTAAACCATATCTACTGCACTGCCCTCATCTTTATTACCACTTTAAAAAAAATGAATTCCATTGGTCAAATTAGGTCTGCCCTTGATGAAGTCATGCTGGCTAGCTCTGAATAGTCCTTGCTTTTTAAAAATAACATCCCTGCTATCGATATTAGGTTCACAGGTCTATAGTTACCCGGCTTTTCCCTGCTTTTGAGGGAACCAAAACACTGCAGATGCGAAATATCTGAAATACAAACAGAAAATGAAGAACGTGTTCAGCAGATCAGACGACATCTGTGGAGAGGATAAGCAGAGTTAAAATTTCGGGTCAATGACCTTTCCTTGAAACATGTCGGTTCTGATGCAGACAGGAAAATCTGGTTATCCAAAACTGCCAAATTCATCAGTGGAGCCTGAGGGTTGTAATGTGATATGTTGTTGGAAGACGAGGTTCTGTACTGTAAATGTATGTTGGCAGTAGAACAGTATAGGAGCTGGGATCAGAGCGAGTGTGGGTGGGAGAGTTAAAGTGACTGGCAATTGTAAACTCATTATCGCCCTCGACCTTCCTTACATTTTATAACTTATTTGGTTTTTCATTTTTTTAAATTCTGATAACAAGTCATGGCCCTACAATATTCTCTCCATATATGTTATCTGAATTATTGAATGTCTCTAGTGTTCTGTCTTTATGACATGACTTAATGTGCCAGTTTCTGCGTTTAGCACTCTGGTTTAAAACCCAGTTACCCTCGGGGAAGTCCCACGAGTAACTGTGGAACACTGTGATCCATGTTAACCTGCAATGCACCAGGAGCAGCATTGCATGGGAATCGCATATCGTATTCAACTCCTGATGTTAGATCCCTTCACTGGGACGAGACAGGAAGGTCATGGAAATGGTTGTTTACCACTTTATAAGAATTGATGTTCAATTGCTTTAAGCTGTTATGGAATAGGAATTTCAGGCATAAATATTGTTCCTCGTCTACCCTAACTTCAACAGTCATATTGCTCCATCCTTCATCAGATAGACCAGATAGATCTGAAATCAAATCAGTTACACAAAGCAACAGCCAGTGCGTTTCGAGTGAACTTGTGAGGAAAACTATTTTGGAGAGGCAACATGGTTGAAATAATTGTACTTGTGCTTCAGGTGATTCATGCAAAAAGAATCCCATTCACCGGAGTTCAGCTTGGATTGTTCAGGATTGATGCTGGAACTGTTCATCAGCAGCCTGGTAAGCACATGGCCTCAGCGATGTTTCACACTGTCTCCCCAGTACACCACAGTAGCTTGTCACAATGTGGCCCAATGCCTTTGCATGAATTTAGCTGTGGGATATGTACAGGCGGTGGGGTGTGTGTGTGTGTGTGTGTTTCTCACCTTTGTGCATGGAATTGGAAATGTTGCCATATGTAAACTGAAAACAAGGCTGCGGACTTTCCGTGACTGCTTCTGGATTTTGTTTAGTATAGAGATAGTCTGCGGCAATCAGCTAGTTCTATCCCACACACTAGGGACAATTTACAGAGGTCAATTTACTTACAAACCTGCACGTCTATGGAATGTGGGAGAAAACCGGAGCATCCGGAGAAAATGCACAAGATCACAGGAAGAACGTACAAACTCCACACAGACAGCAACCTTAGTTAGGATTGAACTTGGTTCTCCAGTGCTGCAAGGCACTGTGCTACTGTGCAGTAATATTTACTTTAATCTATTAATGTTTAAATAAATACATTTTGCAAATATTCCCGCTTTGCAGTGCCTGTTCTGATGCTGCTGCTTAATCCTAACAATTGGATCATTCCAATTGCAAAAATTGTTTAGTTCAACCAATGATTTTGAATGATACGAGGTAACCTTTATCAGCCCAGCCTCATTCATTCAATATCGTTTCTTTCATTCTGTGTTTATAATTTTATCTACATTGCACTCTGCTCATTCCAAATTGTCCCTGAAATTTAGTAGCTTACTTTCATAAACTTTGAGAAATTATCAATCGTTCTATTTTTTTCCAGATCATGGTTTTTATCAGAAATGGGCTATTCTGACTGACCCAAAGGACACTAAAAGTGGCATCAAAGGTTTTGTGAAATGTACAATTACGGTGATGGGGAAAGGTGATTTCCAGGCGATGGTGCCGAGTGTCAGCACCAAACAGGATGACGACGTTGAAAAGTGAGTAAAGGGCCTGTCCCACGGGCATGCGACCTGCATGCGGCAAGCACGACCTAACGCTTGAGCCGTACGGCCTCGCGGGGCTGGTCCCACTTCGATCGCCGGAGCTGTATGGAGTTGTGCGGAGCTGGTCCCGACATCGCGCTGGGCTTCGAAAAACTGACCGTGTTTAAAAATTCCTCGCGGCAACGGCCTGCCGGCCCACAGCCGCCTCAACGCCGTGTCACTCACTCGACCTGGCTCCCACTTCTGGTTTGGTCGCGCTTGCCGCATGCAGGCGCATGCTGGTGGGACCAGCCCTTTGGGTCGCGCTTGCCGCATGCAGGTCGCATGCCCGTGGGACAGGCCCGTGGGACAGGCCCTCAAAATGTCTGCCAGATCATTAGCAAACACAGACGTCTCCTGAGCTGGAATTGTGGTGCAGTATCTACAGACGTCTCATTCTGCCAGAGGTCCATCCAGTTCCCCTCGACCGTAGATAGACACAAAATGCTGCAGTAACTCAGCGGGACAGGCAGCATCTCTGGAGAGAAAGAATGGGGACGTTTCGGGCCGAGACCCTTCTTCAGACTGAGAAACAGGGGAGAGGGAGACACAAAGATAAGGAAGTGTAAAGTGTGAAAAGGAGATATCAAAAGAGATGTGGTTCAAGGAAAATGTTGAATAATCATTGTTAGCTGAGAGAAGGTGTCAACAAAGCAAACGGATATAAAAATGTAATCGGGGGGACCTCATTGAAACATACAGAATAATTAAAGGCTTGAATAGAATGGATGTGGAGAGGATGTTTCCACTAGTGGGAGAGTCGAGGACTAATGCCCCTGTCCCACTTAGGAAACCTGAACGGAAACCTCTGGAGACTTTGCACCCCACCCAAGGTTTCCATGTGGTTCCCGGAGGTTTTTGTCAGTCTCCCTACCTTCTTCCACTACATGCAACCTCCGACAACCACCTGCAACCTCCGGGAACCGCACGGAAGCCTTGGAGAGGGCGCAAAGTCTCCCAGAGGTTTCTGTTCAGGTTTCCTAAGTGGGACAGGGACATTAAGGTCACATCCGCAGAATTAAAGGACGTTCTTTTAGGAAGGAGTTGAGGAGAAATGTCTTTAGTCAGAGAGTGGTGAATCTGTGGAATTCTTTGCCACAGATGGCTGTGGAGGCCAAGTCAGTGGATATTTTTACGGCAGAGATAGATTTTTGATTAGTACAGGTGTCCGATGTTATGGGGAGAAGGCAGAAGAATGGGGTTAGGAGGGAGAGATAGATCAGCCATGATAGAATGGCAGAGTAGACTTGTTAGGCCGAAAAGCCTAATTCTACTCTTTATGTCACTTATGACCTTATGACAGTCAGTCTGGTCTGAGAACTAGGAAGACCTCCACCATTACACACGCATGCACATTCACTTTCATCTTACAGCAAGATAATCTGAGGACCCTCCCCCTCGTCCTGAAGTAGAGGTCCAGTTAGTTCCCCTCCATCCATGTTTGTTCATCTCCGACTCCTTGACAAGGGTGGTGCTATAGTGGTTTGGCGACCAGATCCTTGTCTTATAGAGGCCATATACCAACTCTCAGATGTTGAACAAACCCTGCAAATGATGGGTATGACATGCTGTGGCAGAGAGATAGTTCAGAGGGAAAATGAAGTAGATAGTTTAGTGACGAATATCCCCTATGCTCCCAATATCTGAGGCAGCTCTCTCCAAATTCCTTCAGTTCTGTCATATCTCTCCTGGGCACATGCTTCTCCATTGCCGAGGATGACAGATCAGTTTGTGTACCTCGACCATACAAGCGACCTCGCATCACAGCCACACTGGTAATGGGAATCCGCCATTACAAAATAACAAATGACTACCCACACATTTAAGAGATGCAATAAAACTCAACCTGACAGAAATTAGATTCCAAAGATTATTGGACGGCAGGGTGGCATAGCGGTAGTGAAGGGCCAGTCCCACTTAGGCGACTTTTTAGGGGAGTGCAGGAGACTCTCTGCACTCGCCACATGGTCGCTGGTAGTCTCTGATGAGTCTCCTTCATAGTCGCGAGGAGTTTCCGCATTCTGGGAACGAGTCGCCGCCTCAGTATGGTCGCAGCATATTTTTCAACATGTTGAAAAATTTTCCGCGACGAAAAATTGGTCGCCTGGTACAATGTGAATGTGTCAGTGAACACTTATCATTGTGTTTAGATCCAGGGACTCCTGTATCCATCATTTCTCTTCCTCGTCCTCAGGCCTACATCTTGATTTCTCACTCGCATTATTTTCTATTGCAGGAATCTCTTGCTTCCAAAACTAGTGCCGCTTGAGAGGCCTTGGGCCAAGTTCTACATCAAGTTGTACAAGGCAGAGGACCTGCCCAGCATGAACTCTGGCTTCATGGGGAGTCTGTCAAAGATTCTGGGTGAAAATAAAGTTTTCATTGACCCTTACATCCAAGTCACGTTTGCGGGGCAGCAGGTAAAGATTTCAAATATATTCTTAAAAATTCTGAGCGGAGCCTCAACATTATTTCTCATCATTCTCTGCTCCCCAGGGATGTTCTCAGATGACATTAACTTACAAAACTGATGGCTGGTAAATGACAACTGGTCAATCAGAGTTGCCCAAAAGGCCATCGTGTTCAAACCCTTCTTGTGCTCTTTATCAGTGAAATGTCCCAACGTGCCCACTAATCAAGCTTGCCTGGGCAACCCCTAATGGCTACATCACTTGTGTTATTTAAAGAGAAACATGATTTTTGCCCCGAGGGGGAATCTTCCAGGTTCTGTTGGCAGTTTTTAGAACCACAGACCCTCAGCAGGTTACAGCTTCCAGAGACCTCCACTATATCAGTGACTAGGCAACTGCTTTGTCCACTATGGCCACCTGCAGCTCCTGGTTCCCAGCCATTCCCCTTCCCATTCCCACATTGACTTGTCTGTCCTCAATCTCTACCCATGCTAAAACTGAGGCTAAATGTAAACAAAATAAACAGCAGCTCGTATTCCGTCTGGCCAGTCTGCAACCCAATAGCATCAACATTGAGTTGTCCAATTTTAGCTACTCTGCACCCCTTCTGCCCCTTCCTCCCTCCTCCTATCTCCCCTGGTCCTCCAACACAGCACCTTCTTCCCACAATATCTTCCCCAGTCCTCTTTAAACCCTGCTTCTTCCCACCCCCCCCTTCCCCATCTATTCCACCTACCCATCACCCTGCACTCCTCCCACTGAACCAACACTCCCACCAACTGCTCACCTCTCCCATCCCTCTGTCATTCGCATCTCTTTCAGTTCCAATCTTCACCTTTCTTTTCCTATTAGATTCCAGAACCCGCAGCCTCTGGTTGTCCAGTGATCACCTCCTTGCCTGGGTGGTTATCTCCACCTTGACTGTCATCAGCTCCTCCTCACCTGTATTCACCTGCCGCTTGTTGGGTCTTGCCCACCTCTGGACTCCGTTATTGAGTTCCATGTTGTCGTTTCTGCAGGGAATTCGACAACCGCAGGGATTTGGTCCTTGCCGAAAGTAACATTTTGCTCTCAATCACAGGGAGAAACATCAGTGGATAGCAACACGACAAACCCAGTCTGGAACGAACAAATCACTTTTGTTGAGATGTTTCCTCCACTTGCTCGACGTATCAAAATTCAACTTATCGATGATGCTAATATTAATGATGTTGCTATAGCAACTCACTTCCTTAACCTACACCAAATATCTGATTCCAGGATAAATGGTGAGTATAAGGGGCTAATTTTTGCTTCCGTGTTTCTTTGTGAAATTTCTAACGGATTGGAGATGGGGCAGCACTCAACCAGAGGAAACCAAATTGGGCAGGTGATGGAAATGCCAGTAGAAAGAACACTGTGGGACAGTGACCAGTATTCTAAAGTTTCCAGTTAGATATAGTAAAGGGGCTGTCCCACTGTACGAGTTTACCCAAGAGCTCTCCCGAGTTTAAAAATAAACCAATCTCGTGGTAAGCACGTAGAATGTACGTAGTGGGTACGTCGGAGCTCGGGGACGTCTCTTAGCGGCTCGTGACGCTAACGGCTGGTACTCGGGAAACGCGGTAAGCTCGTGAAGACTAGTGAAGATTTTTCAACATGTTGAAAAATGTCCACGAGAGCCCCGAGTACCTACGAGCGGCCATTACCGTAATTCTCTGAGTTCGAATCGGGGGAAACTCGGAAGAACTCTTGAATTAGCTCGTACAGTGTGCCAGGCTCTAAAAGGATAAGGTCCCTGAATTGGGGAAAGATTGGTTTGAGTGGACCTGGAGTCTGTAGACTGGGGAGCAGATGCTTTTGGATAAACCAACTCTCACTGACAAGTAGGGAGTCAGTCGGAGTTGAGGGCCAGCATGTTCGGGTAGGGGTGAATGGCAAAGATGGCTAGATTAGGAAACATGGAAGGACAAAGGATATTGAAGGTTCAATCAAGATAAAAAGCAAGTGGCAGGAGGTACGGACAACTGGGATTGAGAGAGTCTCTCTCTCTCTCTCGAGGAATATAGAATGCGTTGGTGGCGGCACGGTGGCGCAGCAATAAAGTTGCTGCCTTGCAGCGCCAGAGACCCGGATTTGATCCTGGCTATGGGTGCTGCCTGTACGAAGTTTGTACCTTCTCTCCGTGACTGCGTGGGTTTTCTCCGAGAACTTCGGTTTCCTCCCACACTCCAAAGACGTAAAGCTTTGTAGGTTAATTGACTTGGTATGAATGTAAAAAAAAAATGTCCCTAGTGTAGGATAGTGTTAATGGGCGGAGATCACTGGTTGGTGCAGACTCGGTGGGCTGAAAGGCCTGTTTCCACACTGTATCACTTAAGCTAAACTAAACTAAATGAAACTCGGGGGAACAACACTAGGAGCAAAAAGGGTCACAATTATCTATGGCAAGTAAGATTAAGGGGATTTCTATGATATGCTGTAAAATTGTCAGGAACAAGAGTTGGGAAAGAGTGGGTCCCTCAACAAACACATGGGTAATCTATCTGGAGACAGTCACAAGAAGAAGGACATGGGTGAGTAAATGGAGGGAAAGCTGGATAATCTGGAACGGGTCCGTATTTAGAAGGAGAAGGCGTTAGATGTTGTGGAATGCATTGGAACATAGAACAGGACAGCACAGGAAACAGGCTGTGTTTAAGAAGGAACTGCAGATGCTGGAAAATCGAAGGTTACACCAAAAAGCTGGAGAAACTCAGCGGGTGCAGCAGCATCTATGGAGCTAAGGAAATAGGTAACGTTTCGGGTCGAAACCCTTCCGGGTTTCGGCCCGAAACGTTGCCTATTTCCAGAAGGGTTTCGGCCCGAAACGTTGCCTATTTCCTTTGCTCCATAGATGCTGCTGCACCCACTGAGTTTCTCCAGCACTACCACAGGAAACGGGCCCTTTGGTACATGATGTCGGTGCCCAATTTGATGCCTGTCAAATTAATCTCTGCCTGCATGTTGTTGATATCCCTCTGCTATTATTCTCTCATTGGTAAGTTCTGGTTACTTCTCAGCTGGTTTCTACCCAACCTTCGGCCCAGCGTGGGTCTACCTCTACGGCTCTCCGCAGAATTCTGTGCTCAGGGATGCCCATCGGGACCTGAACGAGGGCCTGGGTGACGGGATATATTACCGAGGACGAATACTTATGGCAGTGTCAGTCGACGTGTTCAGCTCCATCTCAGCCGTTCAAACCGACAAAGGAAGAAACGCCAAAAGGGGCTTGAGCAAATTCAAGAAAAAAAGCAAGAAATCCAAGTCGAAGACAAAAGAAGAGAGTCAAAAGCAAAATGGTGATGAAGATGGAGCTAATGCCCTGGAGCAGCCGACTGCGATGGAAGTGAGCGTGGACTCGGTTCACCCTGTGCCAGAAGTAAGTCCAGAATCAACATGAATGTGAAGTTCTTGCAGTGCAGGGATTGTCAAGTCACAGAGGGATTTAGAAGCATAGAAACATAGAAAATACATGCAGGAGGAGGCCATTCGGCCCTTCGAGCCAGCACCCGCCATTCATTGTGATCATGGCTGATCGTCCCCTATCAATAACCCGTGCCTGCCTTCTCCCCATATCCCTTGACTCCACTAGCCCCTAGAGCTCTATCTAACTCTCTCTTAAATCCGTCCATTGACTTGGCCTCCACTGCCCTCTGTGGCAGGGAATTCCACAAATTCACAACCCTCTGGGTGAAAAAGTTTTTTTCTCACCTCTGTCTTAAATGACCTCCCCTTTATTCTAAGACCGTGGCCCCTGGTTCTGGACTCGCCCAACATTGGGAAAAAATTTCCTGCATCTAGCTTGTCCACTCCTTTTATAATTTTATATGTTTCTATAAGATCCCCCCTCGTCCTTCTAAACTCCAGTGAATACAAGCCTAGTCTTTTCAATCTTTCCTCATTTGACAGTCCCGCCATCCCAGGGATCAATCTCGTGAACCTGCGCTGCACTGCCTCAATCACAAGGATGTCCTCCTTCAAATTAATGGCTGAAGCCAGAGGAAGGGGGCAAGTTACTAAATGAGTACTTTGTATCAGTATTGGCCAAGAAGGAGTAGGAGGATAGTGAGATCAGGGAAGAGTGTTGCTGATGTTCTAGAATATCTTGATATCAAGAAGGAGGTAGTGTTGGATCATAAGTGATAGGAGCAGGATCAGGCTATTCGGCCCATCAAGTCCACTCCACCATTCAATCATGGCTGATCGATCTCTCCCCCCTAATCCATTCTCCTGCCTTCACCCCATAACCCCTGAAGAACATTAAAGTGGATGAGTCCTCAGAGCCTGATGGGATCTATCCTTGTATAATGGGGGGAGTACAGGTTGGACTATCCTGGGACCTTAACAATATTGTTCAATCTCGGTAACATCTCTGCTCGTACAGAGCAGGTGGCTGAGACCTCTTGAGCTGGCCAACATATCCACCACCTCCTGATCCTGCTACCATCCCTGTTGTATCGAGAGTGGTATCTCACAGCTTACACATGGTGACTGCCTGACAGAGGCACCTCTCCTGTTACTGATGAGTACTGATGATTGATGATGTAGGCTCTTTGATTGTAGCAGCGATGGATGCCTCAAATGTTAGACCGCATGCTGCAACTTGTTCTTAAGGCTATATAGCCACTTGATGTAATTCAATGGTAATTTATTGCTATGTTGTTTTTCAGGCTGTTACAGGTGAAAAAGAGGAATTCCTTCTTTTTGCTGCATTTTTCGAGGCCACTTTGATTGATCCATCTGTCCGCTCACGACTTCTCAGCTTTGAAGTGTCCATAGGTAGGAACATGCTTAGTTACAGAGTCACTGTGCCAAAATATGACAAATCTTTCAGTTTTGTTCCTGGTGTCAGAGACTTGTCGTGTCAGTTGTAGGTAACATCAGTGCTATAAAAGTAATGCAGCATTTGTCTCTTAATGAGAAACAAAGTTTAGCAGAAACTTAAGCCTTAATGACGCCACAAAACGTTTGAAAGTAAGTAAGTTTATTGGCCAAGTATTCACATACATTGAAAATGCCAAATTCAATCAGTTCAGCTTGGTTTGAAGGTAGGGATTAAGTTAGGGATGGGTCAGGCAGGACTGGTGATGTGGCCTGTAGCATCTTCATACAGACATCAGAGCAGTGACTACCTTGAACAAAGCCCAGTGCCTTGTGTGTGATGGAACAGGCAGAGCAAGCAGGAGGAATTAAATCTGAAGCGTGAGGTGATGTGTACAAAATCACAGGCAACAAGGTGTTAGTGTAGGAAACTTTACCCCATAACAGTGGCAGCACAGTGGCATAGCGGTAGAGTTGCTGCCTCACAGCGCCAGAGACCTGGGTTTGATACTGACTAGCGATGCTGGCTGTACGGAGTTTGTATGTCCTCCCTGTTACCGCTTGAGTTTCCTCTGAATGATCCGGTTTCTTCCCACATTCTAAAGACGTGCGGATTTGTACGTTAATTGGCTTCTGTAAATTGCCTCCAGTGTGCGGGATGAGAAAATATGATAGTGGTCGGCGTGGAATCGGTGAGCCAAAGGGCTGGATTCCACGTTAAATCTCTAATCTAAACAGAGGTGTCCAAAGTAAGGTGGCATAAATTTAGGATGAGGGTTAAGAGGTTTAGAGGAGATGTGAGGAAGAACATTTTCATCAAGAGGCAAGTTGGAATCTACCCAGTGCCTGGATGGGCAGCAGATGCTGATAGTTCACAACATTTAACAAGCATCTAGGTATGGGAAGTTTCAGAGGTCGGAAAGAAATGAGAGAGTTCAGGGGAATGGATGGGTGCAATGATTCGAGGGAAGATCAGGACTAGGGCTTGAGAAGATGCTGGGTTCTGTGTCAATCAGTCACCTTGTGTAGCTAAAAAGTCTCAGCATTGACGATGCGTTGGGAAATGGGAAAGTGTTTCCATGTTTTATGTCAGTTTTCCAGGATCTGCAACATTTCATTTTTTTTATAAAACCAGAAATGTGCAAAAGTCTTATTGTACCAATGACATCGCATTCACATTATGCTATATAAAGTGGAGGCAGAGGAGAGTGCAGATGTTGGAATCAGGAGCTAATCTGATGTAACATTAATGGTTCCGTTCTGTCCCCAGATGCTGCCTAACCCACAAAAGTCCCTCCAACAATTTGCTTCTTGCATGCTATTCAAAGTATGTGACATAGGTTGTGTGCAGTTCTGGTCACCCCATTACAGGAAGGATTACACAGACAATGTTGGTGACGTCAGCAAACCTACCCACCAAACATGTCCAGAAGATAGACACAAAAAGCTGGAGTAACTCAGCGGGTTAGACAGCATCTCTGGAGAAAAGGAATAGGTGACGTTTTGGGTTGGGACCCTTCTCCAGACTGAGAGTCGGGGCAAAGGGAAACATTTATGTCCAGATCATATTTATTTATTTGATTCTTTATTTCGAACAGAATAAAAGAATAAAAAGCAAATGTGAAACAGCATACAAAAAACAAAACAAGAATATTTGTAAAGTGTCATAAACAATATCTATAAATAAATGAAATTGTATGTGTCCGAAAAGGAGCAGGAAGAAGCCAAAGCTCATTAATTCCCACCCCTTATTCAACTGCTTATAATTACCTTAGTCAAATTTAGCAGCTATATGTACACCATATGTACACCGGCAGCGATATGTACACCAAATTATTTACATTCATACGCTAATCAAATATTTACAAAGCCATACAAAAAAGAGAGAAAAAAATAAAGAAAAACTCCTCACATTCTATGTATCTCTTAGTCATAGATACAACCCATCATCCTATAATCACCCTTCCCAATACAATCAGTATAACAAATAGCCCACTCACAATCACCTATCCTCATCCCAATATCCTTTTAAAAACGTGTTTTTGTACATTTTTTTAAACTGAATTATGTTTGTGCTAAGTTGTATCTCCTGCTCCAGACCATTCCACAAATTCACCCCACAGATAGCTATGCACATACTTTTAAGAGTTGTTCTGACATTGAGTTTTATATAGATTCTATATATGTTGTCCTGTAATCTATGAGGGCGGAGCATCAGTCGGAGTATGAAGGAAAGCTGCTCATTGTGAATATATTTTGCAGGAAACTGCGGCAAATTGGTAGAAGTTGTGACAAAAAAGAAGAAAGAAGTTAAAGTGGAAGAGAGTGAAGAACATAAATCGTTGCTGGAAACAGGAGACTCCGAGGATGAATTGGAGAATACTGAAGTTAATTTATTTCCAAAAGATAACTCATTGATACCACCCAGAAAAGCCGAGAACACAGAATATGACAGGTACACTTGAAAATTCATCAAATAATCCCTTTTAAATATTATTTCAACCATCACAGTGTCATTGCAGGTCAAGGGAAGGTGTGTAGGCTTTTCCTGTGGAGATTGCTGCAGCATTAAATGGGAAATTGGATCAATATCTCAACTTTATCACAGTGCTGTGCAGGCATGGGCTATTAACCATATAACCATATAACAATTACAGCGCGGAAACGGGCCATCTCGGCCCTACAAGTCCGTGCCGAACAATTTTTTCCCCTTAGTCCCACCTGCCTTCACTCATACCATAACCCTCCATTCCCTTCTCATCCATATGCCTATCCAATTTATTTTTAAATGATACCAATGAACCTGCCTCCACCACTTCCCACTGGAAGCTCATTCCACACCGCCACCACTCTCTGAGTAAAGAAGTTCCCCGTCATGTTACCCCTAAACTTCTGTCCCTTAATTCTGAAGTCATGTCCTCTTGTTTGAATCTTCCCTATTCTCAGTGGGAAAAGCTTGTCCACATCAACTGTCTATCCCTCTCATCATTTTAAAGACCTCTATCAGGTCCCCCCTTAATCTTCTGCGCTCCAGAGAATAAAGACCTAACTTATTCAACCTTTCTCTGTAACTTAGTTGTTGAAACCCAGGCAACATTCTAGTAAATCTCCTCTGTACTCTCTCTATTTTGTTGACATCCTTCCTATAATTGGGTGACCAAAATTGTACACCATACTCCAGAATTGGTCTCACCAATGCCTTGTACAATTTTAACATTACATCCCAGCTTCTATACTCAATGCTCTGATGTATAAAGGCTAGCATACCAAAAGCTTTCTTTACCACCCTGTCTATATGAGATTCCACCTTCAAGGAACTATGCACGGTTATTCCCAGATCCCTCTGTTCAACTGCATTCTTCAATTCCCTACCATTTACCATGTACGTCCTATTTTGATTTGTCCTGCCAAGGTGTAGCACCTCACATTTATCAGCATTAAACTCCATCTGCCATCTTTCAGCCCATTCTTCCAAATGGCCTAAATCACACTGTAGACTTTGGAAATCCTCTTGATGGGGGACGATCAGCCATGATCACAATGAATGGCGGTGCAGGCTCGAAGGGCCGAATGGCCTCCTCCTGCACCTATTTTCTATGTTTCTATGTTACTGCGTTTCATTTGCTAACATGCCAATGTTTCCTTTATTTCAGATCCTATTGTTGCATTCCATACCTTTATGAGAAACCATGTGTGTATGTGTGGAATTGTTGGGAAGACTATTCCTGGCGCTTGTATAACAGCAATGTACTTGCAAAGGTAGCAGAGAGACTGGTAGGAACATTATGAATACTTTGCCACCTTGCTCTACTGCACTTGAACATTTTTAACCTAGTGGTTAGAGGTTTTACAATTAGTACCTTGTACTTTCTGAAGAGTGCACCAGGGACTATTACTGGATGTAGTGACGGTCTTTACGACGTCTCAAGGTTTTAGTCCTCGATAGTCACTAATATGCTGGCTATGGTGTATAAGGTAATCTTACACATTCTACAAGCTTTGCACCTGGCATTCAAAGCCATCACTAGACAATAGGTGCAGGAGTAGGCCATTCGGCCCTTCGAGCCAGCACCGCCATTCAATGTGATCATGGCTGTCAAGGCGTGACAATTAGTACCCCCTTCCTGCCTTCTCCCCATATCCCCTATTTTTAAGAGCCCTATCTAGCTCTCTCTTGAAAGCATCCAGAGAACCTGCCTCCACCGCCCTCCGAGGCAGAGAATTCCACAGACTCGCAACTCTCTATGAGAAAAAGTGTTTCCTCGTCTCCGTTCTAAATGGCTTGCTCTTTATTCTTAAACAGTGGCCCCTGGTTCTGTCGAAAGAAGAATATTCCAGAAACACTTGATTATTAGTTCCTTTATTGTAGTAGTAGTACAAAACAGTAAAATCACTCATAAAGACTCTTTCTTGTATGAGTACATCGTCTTCCAGCATATATACGTGTCATTCATACTCGTGATCATGGCTGAAAACTATGTCTTCACCAAACTAAACTAAAACTATCTGGGCGTCTGCACCGGAATCCTAGCCACGAACACACCCCAGACTACGTATAAATCCCACCCACATAATTACAGGCAGATAAAATTAAAGGAAACTGGATATAATTATAATATAGTGAGTGAAGCTTAGTGGCTACTGCACTGCAAGTTGGGCAGTTTTTACATTTATCAAGCCTATTAATCCAAGTCAATTAACCTACAAACCTGTGCCTCTATGGAATGCGTGAGGAAACCAAAATCTCGGAGAAAACCCACCTAGGTCACGGGGAGAACGGACAAACTCCGTACAGACAGCGCCCGTAGTCGGGATCGAACCCGTGTCTCCGGTGCTGCATTTTGCTGTAAGGCAGCAACTCTACCTCTGCACCACTGCGACTGCAAAAGCAAATACATTTACGGGGCAGCTAGTGCAGTCATATATTCAGCTTGGGTGTCCTGTCTGAAGAAGGGTCTCGACCCCAAAACGTCATACATTCCTTCTCTCTAAAGATGCTGCCTGCCCCGCTGAGTTACTCCAGCATTTTATGTCTACCTTTGGTGTAAACCAGTATCTGCAGTTCTTTCCTACATATATGTTTAGTTTTGTGTTCAGATTTGACCATTCTCCAGCTTTCTAAGTTAATTCACTGGGACAAAGTGGGAATAAACAAGTGGAAGAGGGAAGCGGGTGCCGTGGCACTGATCTGAAGAAAGGTCCTGACCCAAAACATCACCTGTCCATTCCCTCAAGAGATGCTGCCTGCCCCACTGAGTTGCAGCAGCCTTGTGTTGTATCACGTGACGCAGCGGGTCAGGCAGTCCCTTCCATTCCAGCAGCAGACTCAGTAATGACATGAGATGGTGGGGACGTTGGAACAGATGCAGTGACAGAGTCCCGTGTCAGTGCAGCACTTCCAGTTCTAATGAGACAACCATGTTAAGGGCCTGTCCCACCAGTATGCGATTGCTTGCGTCTAGCGCGACCAAACGGAAGCGCAGTTCACGCTAAATTAATTTAAGTCAAACTCACCAATCAGCTGGGCTGGAGGCGGGCCGACTGAATTTGGACGTCGCACGGCGTCGGGGTGACATCATCGTGCAACGCCACGCGCTAGGCATTCGCCGTCGAGATGCTGAGTATGCCCTCAATGCCCCTGCAAACCTCGGACAGTGCAAGATTTCTGGAGCCCCACGTGATGTCGGGACCAGCCCCGCACAACTCCATACGCCTCCGCCGATCGGAGTGGGACCGGCCCCGCGACGCCGTACACCTCAAGCGACCGCGGTTGGTCGCGCTAGACGCATGCTATCGTATGCTGGTGGGACAGGCCCTTTAGTTTCAGCCTGGTGGTGCATTTTAGCATCTGTTCATGTGGGTGACCCGGGGCAATCCACTGGTTATTGTACATCCATAATTGCCCCCAAACTCAGTGTATGCATGGCTGTCGGATGAAGTGCAGCACTTTGGAGTAGCTTGAGTATCTCGGTGCCGGTGGCATGGTCAACAATCTACACTCCATCTCCCCAACCTGAAACATCACCTATTCCTGTTCTCCAAAGATGCTGCCTGACCCACTGAGTTACTCCAGCACTTTTTTTTTTGTAAACCAGCACCTGCAGTTCCTTTTTTTTCTCTCCATGGTTAATACGTTTGTGGATGACAGCGGGACTTGCACAGTAAATGGCAGGCCCTACGATTTTAATTCTATTTTTGTTTTTTCCAAATACAGGAGGATGGGCTGGATGAATTGTTTCACATGGTGAAGAGACCAAAGTCTAATCCAGACGATTACTTCACTCAAGTCTTGAACGAGTTTGTTGCTGGCTGCAGGTTTTGATTTGTTTTGTCACATATATATATAAATGAGACAAATCTCTCTTTAAGACTGTCGGGGTCCTTGGACGGAGTCGAGGGGGGAGGTGTAGGGACAGGTGTTGCATCTCCTGCAGTTGCGGGGGAAAGTACCTGGGGAGGGGGTGGTTTGGGTGGGAAGGGACAAGTTGACCAGGGAGTTGCGGACGTAACAGTCTCTGCGGAAAGCAGGAAGGGGTGGAGATGGGAAAATGTGGCTAGAAGTGGGATCCCGTTGGAGGTGGCGAAAATATCGGAGGATTATATGCTGTATGCGACGGCTGATGGGGTGGAAGGCGACGACAAGGGTAACTCTGGCCTTGTTACGATTGGGGGGAGGGGATGCAAAAGCGGAGCTGCAGGATATCAAGGAGACCCTAGTGAGAGCCTCCTCAATGATGGAAGAGGGGAAACCCCGTTCCCTAAATATGGACTACATTTTATCTGTTTGCTTTGTTGTTACCTTCTCCCAGCTAACAATGATCTATTCTACATTTTCCTTGGTCTCTATTCCCTTTGTCCTGTTTTCACACCTTGCACTTCCTTATCTTTGTACCTCCCACTCTCCTGACATCAGTCTGAAGAAGGGTCACCAATTCTGGCTCTGTAAGCAAGGAAATGGAAACACATTGCAATGATTTCAAGATGTTTCAAATTGGGCCAAAGAGTCTTTTGTATAATTCAGCTTCTTAGCTGAGGGCCTTGTTTATTTACTTCTTTTTTTTTTGTCATAGACAATATCACATTTATGCTGATAAGAAAACCATGAACCGGCCGAACAATCTGGATAGATCTCGGATTAAGAGCTTGAAATGTAACATTGTAAGTGGGCGAATGCAACCTGTCTCAAGACTACCTTAAATCTGTGTTTGTTTGTGTCTCAGTGAACAGGTGATCGCTGTGCTTCTCACTAGCTGTCTATTGAGGCTCTAAGTCAGAGAGTCATAGAGTTCTACAGTGTGGAAACAGGCCCTTCGGCTCAACTTGCCCACACCGGCCAACATGTCCCAGCTACACTAGTCCCATCTGCTGGTGCTTGGTCCATATCCCTCCAAACCTGGCCTATCCATATACCTGTCTAACTCTTTCTTAAATGTTGGGATAGTCCCAGCCTCAACTCCCTCCTCTGGCAGCTTGTTCCGTGCACCTACCACCCTTTGTGTGAAAAAGTTACTCTTCGGATTCCTATTAAATCTTTTCCCCTTACCTTGAACCTATGGCCTCTGGTCCTCGATTCCCCTACTCTTGGCAAGAGATTCTGTGCATCTACCCAATCTATTCCTCTCATGATTTTATACACCGCCATAAGATCCTCCTGCGCTCCAAGGAATAGAGTCCCAGCCTACTCAACCTCTCTCTATAGCTCCCACCTTCTAGTTCTGGCAACATCCTCGTAAATCTTCTCTGAACCCTTTCCAGCTTGACAACACCTTTCCTATAACATGGTGCCCAGAACTGAACACAATATTCTAAATGTGGTCTCACCAACGCCTTATACAACTGCAACATGACCTCCCAACTTCTATACTCAATTATATAAAGTTAATGGGGTGTGGTGTGAGGATGATGCCAGGTTTGGCAGTGATCCCACCAACACTGGCAGTTGGGTGAACCCGCAAATATTTTATTTACGGTGGCAAGAAAGTCCAGAACCACATGGTCCATCATTTATGGGCGATTGTTTGTATACATTGGGTATGCAAGCACAGAATCTCACTGTCACGTCACATGTGACAATAAAGTATTCATTCATGCACAGTGAAAAGCTTAAAGGGCCTGTCCCACGAGCATGCGACACCATGCGGCAAGCGCGACCTAACGTGGTCGCTTGAGCCACACGGCTTCGCGGGGCCGGTCCCACTTCGATCGCCAGAGCCGTACGGAGCCCCGACATCCCGCGGGGTTCCGAAAAACTTACCGTGTTCAAAAATTCCGGGCGGCAAATGCCTGCCGGCCCGCAGCTGCCTCGACGCCGTACGCACGCCTTGACGCCGTATGTCATGCGCGAACTTCCCACGGACTTCGCTCGAACTTCACGTCACTCACTCGACCTCTGCACGGCCCCCGCTTCCGGTTTGGTCCTGCTTGCCGCATGCAGTCGCATGCTGGTGGGACCGGCCCTGTACGGGGATCACTCGACCTCCATATAAACATATAACAATTACAGCACGGAAAGAGGCCATCTCGGCCCTACAAGTCCGTGCCGACACAACTTATTTTCCCTTAGTCCCACCTGCCTGCACTCATAGCATAACCCTCCATTCCCTTCTCATCCATATGCCTATCCAATTTATTTTTTAATTACCTCCATGCGGCCCCCGCTTCCGGTTTGGTCCCGCTTGCCGCATGCAGTCACATGCTCGTGGGACAGGCCCTTTAGTTGCGTGCTAACCAGTCAGCGGAAAAACAATACATGATAACAATGAAGCTATTCACAGTGTACAGATGCATGGGAAAGGAAACAACGTGAATAATGTTAGTGATCATAGTTTCAGTAAGAAATATTGCTGTTGTGGTAGAGATTTAAGTGTGGAGCGATTGTAATGCCTGACTACAGATCCACTTCTCTGACTAATACACAAAGAGTCGCCTAAATTGGGTGTCATCCTGGATCTCTTTCTCTCCTGCTTCTTCTCTCACCCACTCCCTTCTCTCTGGGTGGGATGCCTGGGTTTCATAAGGACTAAGTTGGCAAGGGTTCAGGTGGCCAGACCAATATCAGCCAGTAGCCGCCAATGATGCTGAAAGTTGGCCTTTCCTGGCTTGTCGGACAGTGATGGCGATCAGAACGGCATCTGAGGGAGGGGACGCTGACCACAAGTGATGTGGGCCAAATGTGGACAGGTGGGACAAGCGTAGATGGGGAATTGTGGTTGACATGGGCAAGTTGGGCCAAATGGCCTGTTTCCTTGCTGTGTGACTATGACTCTATAGATAGTTGATGGCATGTGCAGTTGTCAGGGCACCTACTTTACATGACTGGGTAGAGAAGTGGCAAATGACGTCCATCAGCATGTTGTTCAAGAAGGAACTGCAGATGCTGGAAGATCGAAGGTACACAAAATTGCTGGAGAAACTCAGCGGGTGCAGCAGCATCTATGGAGCGAAGGGAATAGGCGACGTTTCGGGCCGAAACCCTTCTTCAGACTGGTGGGGGGGGGGGGGGGGGGGGGGGGGAGAAGGAAGGAAAAGGGGAGGAGGGAGGAGCCCGAGGGCGGGCGGATGGGAGGGTGGGAGGAGACAGCTAGAGGGTTAAGGAAGGGGAGGAGACAGCAAGGGCTAGCAAAATTGGGAGAATTCAATGTTAATGCCATCCGGACGCAAGCAACCCAGGCGGAATATGAGGTGCTGTTCCTCCAGTTTCCGCTGTTGCTCACTCTGGCAATGGAGGAGACCCAGGACAGAGAGGTCGGATTGGGAATGGGAGGGGGAGTTGAAGTGCTGAGCCACCGGGAGGTCAGGTTGGTTATTGCGGACTGAGCGGAGGTGTTCGGCGAAACGATCGCCCAACCTCCGCTTAGTCTCCCCGATGTAAATCAGCTGACACCTAGAGCAGCGGATGCAGTAGATGAGGTTGGAGGAGATGCAGGTGAACCTTTGTTGCACCTGGAACGACTGCTTGGGTCCTTGAATGGAGTCGACCATCAGCATGTTGTACAGATCTTACAGTGTAGTGCCAGGCAGGGCAGGCCAGCTTGGTGTGGAAAGCCAGGTGTATGGCCAGGATCTTGGGGAGGAGAGTTTGATATGCTCTAATTGCCCTCATCAATCTATTAACCAGATAGCTCTGTAAATATTGGCATCACTCTGACAACCTTTGCCTTACTTGTCAAATAAATCCCTTTATGATTGTGGATGATCAGCCATGATCACAATGAATGGCTGGCTCGATGGGCCAAATGGCCTCCTCCTACACCTGTTGTCTTTGTTTCTCTGTCCCATTCATCCAGCCTCGCTGTAGCCTAACTCCAACACGTTTTCTCTCTTTCCCAGTTCTAACAAAGGGCCTTCAATCTGAAATGTGAACTCTTTTACTCTTTCCACAGATGACGTAACAGTTTCAATATGTGTTTGGAGACACACAATGAAACCTACCTTCTGGATATTTCATAAGAATGGGTTGGCTAATGCTGCAGACATTCTGCTTTGGATACCAACAAATTTCTTTTATTTCACATTTTGCAGATTAATTATGCCAAACAGGCACGAAGAATTCTGAAACGAAAGGGGAAAAATATCAAGTTGCACCTGGGAGAAGTACAAAAACTCCTGGAGAAATTCAAGAAACAAGTGGAGGAGGTGAGATTGGCACATTAGGAATGTCTCTGCTTCAGATCCAGAAATTGATGAGCTAGGAGTGAATCTGCAGATGGTGGAAGATTTATTTTAGCGGTGCTATAGTTCATGTTACGTCGGCACTTTGCAGTACAAGGCAATTTGTGCATAGACAACAGACAATAGGTGCAGGAGGCCATTCGGCCCTTCGAGCCAGCACCGCCATTCAATGTGATCGTGGCTGATCATCCCCAATCAGTACCCCGTTCCTATCTTCACCGCATATCCCCTGACTCTGTTATTTTTAAGAGCCCTATCTAGCTCCCTCTTGAAAGCATCCAGAGAACCGGCCTCCACCGCCCTCTGAGGCAGAGAATTCCACAGACTCACCACTCTCTGTGAGAAAAAGTGTTTCCTCATCTCCGTTCTAAATGGCTTACTCCTTATTCTTAAACCGTGTAGCCCTTGGTTCTGGACTCCCCCAACATCGGGAACATGTTTCCTGCCTCTAGCGTGTCCAAGCCCTTAACTATCTTATATGTTTACATTGACAAAAATAAAAGAGCAGGCTCTGAAGGTGAAAGGAAGTAGTTTTAAAGGGACACAAAATGTTGGAGTAACTCAGCGGGTCAGATGGCATCTCTGGAAAACACAGTTGGCCAACGTTTTGGATCGGGGAACCTCTTCAGTCTTAGTCCAGCACTTTGTGTCTTTATTGGTAAACCAGCATCTGCAGTTCCTTGTCTCTCCTGCGTTTTAAAGGGGATTAGAGGAGAACATTTATTTTGCCTGAGTTAGATATAATCGCTACTTTTAAGAGATATTTAAATTGACATTTAAACATGCATCGAAGGATTCGGACAAAATGCAGGCGAATGGGATGTGTTGATGGGCATGAAGGTTCGCAGGGATGTGGTGGGCTGAAGGGCCTAATTCTGTGCTACAGAATGCTGCTTTGATGAGCAGAAGATTTAGGAGCGAACTAACATTAAACGCAAGACATCCTGGAATTAGAAACTTCATCAAGGGCAAACAAATACCCGAAGCACTGAAACCTGAGGTACAACAGAGAACCTGTGGCCCAAAGAATGGGCAGTTAAGCCCCTGTCCCTCTTAGGAGTAAGACTGGTGTCTATTTAAGATCGCCCTTGTTTTCTCTCTCCTTCCCCTTGCCAGTTCTCCCACTAATCTTATGCCCCTGTCCCACTTAGGAAACTTGAACGGAAACCTCTGGAGACTTTGCGCTCCACCCAAGGTTTCCGTGCGGTTCCCGGAGGTTTTTGTCAGTCTCCCTATCTGCTTCCACTACCTGCAACCTCCGGCAACCACCTGCAACCTCCGGGAACCACACGGAAACCTTGGGTGGGGCGGTGGTCTCCAGAGATTTCCGTTCAGGTTTCCTAAGTGGGACAGGGGCATAAGTAGAAAGAATGTAAGAGATCCAACACTTTGTTGACAACTCTGACGTGCAACATCTTCAGTATCGTCAAGGCAACTGCAGTCCAAATATTCAAGGACACACATGCGCACACACACCAAGTATCAAGAACAGAGGCTATAAGGACCACATTGAAGATTTTGTCAATCTTAACTTTGCTCATGTTATGAGCACTATTGACTCCATTCTAGAGAAAACTATGAGATCCAGCCGCACTGCAACCTCGGACCAACAAGAAGGCCATATGTCAACAAAAAACGACCCAAATCCTTGGTGCACTCCATACACCAACTGAAATTCTAAACTTTGGTGAAGAAGGACTTCAGTCACTGATTTGCTTCCTCATCTTTCATGTCTGGGACGAGGAGGTTGGCACAAGTTATCACAATCATTGCCATTGAGATTCCAAACTCACTGATTCTGATTCGAAGGAATCCAGTAAAGTAGACTTAATGGTCTGGCAATTGAATAATTCTGGTTCGAAGATTCTAATCTGTTTTTCCAAAAGTTTTAATCTAGGAAATAGATGTGTTTTAGTCTTTAAAATCGGTAAAGTTTTTCTTTTGATCAACTTAAGAAACGTAATTCTGATTTTAATCCTTGTTGATAAAGATTAGTGGCAGCCACCTTCCCGATATGATGCCGTCTAGATCAGTCCTGGCATCACAGTCCACAGCATTGCATCACGCTCGTGTGAAACATTGTCTTCACTTGTTTTCCCTCAGCCTCAGACTCCGATTCCCGACATCTTCATCTGGATGTTGAGCAATGGGAAGCGTGTGGCTGTGGCACGAGTCCCAGCTCGACAGGTTCTGTACTCGGTGGTGGAGGAAGAGAAAGGACAGGACTGTGGGAAAATTCAGTCCCTCTTCATGAAGGTAAGCAGAGATAGGGATCTCATCCTCGTCCACCCTTCTCACTGCACTGTCTCCTTGGGCCTCACTGCCAAATGGAACACTCGGTTTCACGCAGTTTCACGCACATTCCACTGAGACGAATTATACCGGCAACTCCGCATTTCCCAGGAGTCACAGAAACCTTCAAATGGTTCTTGCAGGACTGATGTCCACATGAGCAGATAACTCAGCAGTGTCACTGGAGGGTCACAGTAAAAGGCCCGTGACTAGTTTGGGTTTTGGGCTTAATGGCCCTGTCCCACTGTACGAGTTCATTCCAAGAGCTCTCCCGAGTTTGCCCTGATTCGAACTCAGAGATTTACGGTAATGGCCGCTCGTCGGTACTCGGGGCTCTCGTGGACATTTTTCATTGTGTTGAAAAGTCTTCACGAGTCTTCCTGAGCTTACCTGCCGTTTGCGAGTCTTCCCGAGTACCTGCCGTTAGCGTTACGACCTGCTAAGAGACGTCCCCGAGCTCCGACGTACCCGCTACGTGCATTCTCCGTGATTACCACGATTTAAAAATAAACGCGGGAGAGCTCTTGGAATGAACTTGTACTGTGGGACAGGGCCATAATTCCTTGGGTACATTGGAGCCAGATCTAAAGGTCGGCCAAACAGACAGCTGTAATGAGAAGAACAAGGCAACCAATGGAAAGATGTTAACAATAAATATCCCATTTGGTTAAAGTAAACTAAAGTACAGTGCATTCCCTTTAGTTTCACAGCATTGTGCTCAGATGCCGAGCCTTGTACCCAGTCACCTGTCGCATGTTTGAGCCGTACTCCATGAGACAGGAAACACATACATATCTTAAGGCCTCACAAGTGTGTGAAACTTTTACTTTCGGTTCAGTTTACCTTTTTTTTTAAATTGAATGTTTTGGGAAAGTCAATTAAAACATTTTAATGTTTTTATTTTTTTTAAATCTGTGAATTTTTTGGCATCGACCTTTGGTATCTGCAAACATAATATGTTAAGAACATTTCAGAGCAATGTTGATATCGAGAGAGAAGATAATGTCTACAGTATTTTGCGTTTGGTCTCACCCTAGTGATTGATGATTGATCAAAATGGAGTGGTCTCCTCTGATGTGATTGTGTTCTATTGTCCACCAGGCACCAGGGGCACCGATTGGGGAGATTTTTGCGAAACTGGAGGTTTCCATGTGGCTGGGAGCGACAAAGTCCACTAAAGACATCGTCAGCAGCCTGCCCCAGGAATATATCCCCGTGTATGACGAAGCAGCGAAGGCGGACACCACTCGGATGCTGCCGCCCATTAAGCTCAACAGTGACTGTGAGGAATGAGACGAGCATTGGTCCCTTTAATATTGAAGGAAGGCTGGTGCCTTTTATTGGGCCCGGGGTTGGGTACGGTTTTTTGTGTGGGGGGTGGGCGTTAGGGGGGGGGGGGGGGGGGGGGGATTGGATGCAGATGTGGGGGGGGGGGGGTGTGCAGATACTTACTTTGATTGAGATACTTTGATTGAGAGGGGATCTTATAGAAACTTACAAAATTCTTAAGGGGTTGGCAGGCTAGATGCAGGAAGATTGTTCCCGATGTTGGGGAAGTCCAGGACAAGGGGTCACAGCTTAAGGATAAGGGGGAAATCCTTTAAAACCGAGATGAGAAGAACTTTTCTCACACAGAGAGTGGTGAGTCTCTGGAATTTTCTGCCAGAGAGGGTAGTTGAGGCCAGTTCATTGGCTATATTTAAGAGAGAGTTAGATGTGGCCCTTGTGGCTAAAGGGATCAGGGGGTATGGAGAGAAGGCAGGTACAGGATACTGAGTAGGATGATCAGCCATGATCATATTGAATGGCGAATGCTGCAGGATCGAAGGGCCGAATGGCCTACCCCTGCACCTAATTTCTATGTTTCAATGTTAACGTTGGCAGGGTGGGTGCTCATGAGCCCTACTGGTCAATCACTAAAGGCAAGTGGGTGTATACATCACCTACTCTGCACATTTCTCTTTTTTTGAGTGAAACACATGTTCTATTCAAAATACCTTCTTGATGGGCTACCTTTGAATAGAGCCAGTGCAGACTTGGCAAGCCACATCACCACAGTATAACAGGTGCGGCAGAGGTTCACCTGCACCTCCTCCAACCTCATCTATTGCATCCGCTGCTCTAGATGTCAGTTGCCCTACATCGGTGAGACCAAGCGTAGGCCTTGCGATCGCTTCGCCCAACACCTCCGCTCGGTCCGCAATAACCAACCTGACCTCCGGGTGGCTCAGCTCTTCAACTCCCCCTCCCATTCCGAATCCGACCTTTCTATCCTGGGCCTCCTCCATGGCCAGAGTGAGTCCCACCGTAAATTGGAGGAGCAGCACCTCATATTTCACTTGGGCAGTTTACACCCCAACGGTATGAACATTGACCTCCAATTTCAGGTAGTCCCTGCTTTCTCCTCCACTTTCCAACTCTCCCTCAACCCACTGTCTCCGCCTCTTTCTTTCTTCTTTCCCCCCCCCCCCCCCCCCCCCCCCCCCCCCCCACCTGCTGCTTCCACTACCTGCAACCTCCAGGAACCGCACGGAAACCATGGGTGGGGCGCAAAGTCTCCAGAGGTTTCCGTTCAGGTTTCCTAAGTGGGACGGGGGCATTATGGCGTGTTTCCATGCTCTGTGACTCCACTACTCTCTCAATCTGTAAAGCTTCCTCACTCAGCAGCACCAGTCAGTGGTGGCCTCCTAAACACATTTCAGAACATTCTCCCCTTTTCTTCAATAAAATCTCCCAAATCCAGCCCTCTGCAGATTTTGCACACTGCTGCACCCTCTCCACGGACTTTCTCCTCTATTTCTCACCTCCCTATTTGGTGCCCTTTAGAATACCCACAGTTTGGGCAGACTGCTGACAAATGCAACTTTGCAGCTGAATCAAAGGCAGACTCGCGAGGTCACCCTTACCAGCAAAGACCCAGCTGGGGAATCCACATCACATGCCTGGTGGTGGCGCATCCCAGGGAGCCTGGGCTCTGATTCACTCAGTTAATCATTCAGCCAAAGAAGACTACATCCAGTCTAAAGAAGGGCTCTGACACAAACCGTCACCTATCCATGATCTCCACAGATGCTGCCTGACCTGCTGAGTTACTTCAAAACTTTGTGTCTTTTTTGTAAACGTAGTTCCTTGTGTCTGCATCTCCCTCAGTTCACAGCAACAGAGGAAAACGCAACCCACGGCAACCGAGGAGAGATCACACACGCCAACCTGACCACACTTACACTTGTATTATGTGCAGGAAGGAACTGCAGGTGCTGGTTTACACAAAATGCTGGAGTAACTCAGCAGCACAGGGAGCTTCTCCGGAGAGAAGGAATGGGTGACATTTTGGGTCGAGACTCTACTTCAGACCTAGTTAGGGGAGAGGAAGACTGGAGATATGGATGGGCAAGGTGTAAACATGCCAGATCAAAGCAGAAGATGCTCAAGGAAATGTAGAATGGTTCATTGTTGACTGAGGAAAAGGTGACAACGAGGCGTACAAACAGTAATGTATAGAAAGGAACTGAAGATAGACACAAAATGTGGAGTAACTCAGCGGGTCAGGCAGCATCTCCGGAGAGAAGGAATGGGTGACGTTTCGGGTCGAGACCCCTCTTCAGACTGATGTCAGGGGAGGGGGCGGGACAAAGATAAAGTGTATACGGAGACAGTAAGACTAGTGGGAGAACTGGGAAGGGGAAAGAGAGAGAAAACAAGGGCTATCTTAGATAGACACCAGTCTTACTGTCACCGCTTACACCCTATCTTCGTCCCACCCCCTCCCCGATATCAGTCTGAAGAAGGGTCTCGACCCGAAATGTCGCTCATTCCTTCTCTCCGCAGATGCTGCCTCACCCGCTGAGTTACTCCACCTTTTTGTGTCTACCTTCGATTTAAACCAACATCTGCAGTTCTTTCTTACACAAAGGAACTGGAGATGCTGGTTTACACCAAAGGTAGACACAAAATGCTGGAGTAACTCAGTGGGACAGGCAGCATCTCTGGAGAGAAGCAATGGGTGACGTTTTGCGTCGAGACCCTTCAGGAAATGGGCCATTCAACCCAACTCTGAACATGTGTAGCATTGGGTTGTGAAGAGCTGGAGACGACAAAAGCACAGAGTTAAGTTTAATCATTGTTTGGAGTTGAAAGAAAGAACCAAGAGACACATTTTCTATGCTTCTGTCTGTCCCGTCTCCCCTCAGCCTCCTTCACTCCAGGGGAAACAATCGCAGCCGATCTCTCTCTTTATTCCAGGCAGCATCCTGGTGAATCTCTGCACCCTCTCCAACACTGTGGCTTGAGAACTATTTATAAAGCAACTTTAACAAAGCAATTTTTGCATCTGTTTTATGTGACTGAATCTCTCTTTCCCCTACACACAGACAACAGTTATTTCCAGCTCCGGGCTCACATGTACCAGGCTCGGGGACTGCTGGCAGCCGATGAAACCGGACTGTCAGATCCGTTTGCAAGAGTTGTGTTTTCAACTCAGTGTCAGGCAACCAGGGTAAGATGCTTGAATAATCAGCGATGCAATGCCCATTTTTATTCTCATTCATTCTGTAAAGTGTTAGTGGACCTTTAATCTGTTGCAGTGACCATTTCCCTTTGGTTCCTCATTTTGTTTATTGGGGAAAACAAAAGGGAGTTGATACATGGTGTTTGATGTTGGTCATTCTTGAAGAATTTCAAATATCTCAAAATGGACTATATTATTATTATTTTTTTAATTTTTTTTATTAGAAGTTAATACAGCACAAAACAGTACAGTGGAACCTAATTTATTATTTTTAAATAATACAAAGAGAATGGAGCTGAATTATTGCATTGCCGGTTTATAACCATATAACCATATAACAATTACAGCACGGAAACAGGCCATCTCGACCCTTCTAGTCCGTGCCGAACACATAATCTCCCCTTGTCCCATATACCTGCGCTCAGACCATAACCCTCCATTCCCTTCCCATCCATATAACTATCCAATTTATTTTTAAATGATAAAAACGAACCTCCCTCCACCACCTTCACTGGAAGCTCATTCCACACCGCTACCACTCTCTGAGTAAAGAAGTTCCCCCTCATGTTACCCCTAAACTTCAGTCCCTTAATTCTCATGAATGTGGTTTAGATCCAAATATGAATAAAGGAAAGAGACAATGATAGAATTGGATGTTTAATAACATATAACAATTACAGCACGGAAACAGGCCATCTCGACACTTCTAGTCCGTGCGGAACCCTTACTCTCACCTAGTCCCATCTACTTGCACTCAGACCATTCCTTTCCCGTCCATATACCTATCCAATTTATTTTTAAATGATAAATTCAAACCTGCCTCCACCACTTCCACTGGAAGCTCACTCCACACAGCTACCACTCTCTGCAAAAAGAAGTTCCCCCTCGTGTTACCCCTAAACTTCTGCCCCTTAATTCTCAAATCTTCATAATTTTTTTATAAACTGACCTACGGTCACGATTGAGACAATCAACCCTTCGATCATGTTCATGCAAAGCTCTGCGTTGTTAATGTTCAGGTAGTGAAGGCATCCTCAATATGTCTGTCTGTAGCATTGATCAGACAAATCTTTATCTGTTCAAATCTGTTTATTGGTTGGAGGTTGGAAGACAGTAGAATCTGACTAATGATATAAATATGTGTACGGGTACTGATGGTTTGTACATGTACCGATGGTCTGTTAGATGAAATGGCATTTCCATTTAACAGTTCCTGTTGATGCAATTCAGCTTCATGCCAATGCACACTGGTTGAGATTGAGGAGCACAGAGTTATACAGTGACAGGGCCACTTGTCCTATGTGTCCAAGTGGGGCAGGAATGGATTTACCCAAACTCACTGTTTTATTGAAGACAAAGGTGTATTTTTCCATCAATTACACTTTAACTTGTGTAATATAAAACTGAACTCCAAGTCTGAACAAAAGTCTCATTGATTCACTTACTTTATCCACTAGCTAAACTGATTAATAATCATAGCCGTCACATTAGAGGTGCCAGTACGCTGTACCAGTGTCACAAAGGTGTCACTGTGTATTAATCTCATTTTCCAGTATATGAGCTCCAGGCATGAAAGGTTGCAGGCTATCTTTAAAATTTGTTATTATTTTAAGAGATTTTTTTGAAAGAAATGCAATCACAGATGATGACATGTTGCTATACTACACCAAGTAAGACACTTAGCAATGCCAGATTTATTGACATCATTTCCATGGTGGAGTTTGCATGAGCAGAACTGTCCGCCCCTATTCCCCCATCCCTGCAGGTCAATGAATGGCCAGCAGTGACATTCCTTGGAAATGTATTCTGTGGCCATCAAGTGCAGGTGACTTTGTGCTTAACCATCCACCAAAGTCAGATTGTTATCATCAATAATGATAGCACACAGGCCTGTTTAATATCACAAATAATTTGGGATTTGTTATCATGTTCTTCCTGAGCATCAGAGCACTGCAGTGGAATCATGTCATTTACAGCTATTGAAATGCAGATTTAATGCTTGTTTTCAAATTAATTCTTCCTCAGTACCTGGAAGAAACACTGTCTCCAATGTGGACAGAGATGTTGCTGTTTGATCAAATCCTAATCGAGGGAAGTAAAGAAGAACTGAAGAATGATCCACCCTTAATCATCATTAACATCTACGACTTTGACAGCTTTGTGAGTCTCGGTCTTGTGCTCTTATTAAAAATGCCTCATAAGGATCGGGAAAATTGTGCTGGTGGCTTCTGAGTTTAACGTGTGGAACCAAAAATAGTTGTAGCTTGTGAGGCCAATGTGATCATTCAGGCCAGAAATGTGCCTATTTCAGTGAATCCATCTTCCCAGTTCCTAGCAGAAACTGAATAAATGCGCTGAGGTTTTCTCTGATCTTACTGTAAATTAGCTTAATTTCTGTCTCAAAGTTATGAACCCATTTGCCAAGATAAGTAGATCCCTTCTGTCACCTTGTCTGGGCTTATCACAGTCTTGGTACATCTCAATTAAATCTTCCTTGATCTTCCCTGAACCAAAACAATGAACTCCAGTTTAGTTGGTATCTCCCAATAACAAGTCTCCAGTGCTGGAAACATCTCGGTAAATCTTCTCTGCACTTCCTAGTGCTTTCCCATCCTCCTGGTCTGGAAACCAGACTGATCAAAATATTCCATTTAGAGATACAGGCCCTTGGTTACAGCTCACCGTGTCCGCTCCGAACATCGATCCCCGCACACTAACACTATCCTACACACATGAGGGGCAATTTACATTTATACCAAGCCAATTAATCTACAAACCTGTACGTCTTTGGAGTGTGGGAGGAAACTGAAGGTCTTGGAGAAAACCCACGCAAGTCACGGGGAGAACGAACAAACTCCGTTCAGACAGCACCCGTAGTCAGGATTGAACTGGAGTCTCTGGCGCTGTAAGACAGCAGCTCTACCGTTACGCCATTGGGCTGCCATCTGTAGTTCCAACAGAGAGTTTGCTCCTGTATTCTGTGCTTCAATTATTAATGGTAATAACTTTCTCTGTTTGCTAACTTAATCACTTCACTTGCACGTCATGGTTGCTTTTAGAGATTGGTGGACATGCATGCCAAGATTGCTTTGTTCTGTACGCGTATTACTATTCTATCATTTATACTTATTTACTTGTCCTGCAAATGTGGTATTGATTTATGCATGTCTCTAGATTGAATTTACCTCAGCAGTCTATGATGTTTCCGTCAACCTTGTTGCAGGTTTCGGTGTGATTGGCAAATTACTTAACCATGGCCACTACTTTTAATTCATTTAGTAATAAGCATTATGGAAAGCAAGAGGCCGTGCTGAGCCCAGAACTCCGGTACACACGCCCCTTCTGTCAATAAAATGTCTGTAATAATCCTTTGAGCTAACTTTGAACTTAATGCCACTTTCCCATGGATCTCATTTCTTTTACCACCTAACTCTACCCCTTGGGACTTTGTCATATCTCCAGCTGAACTCCATGCAGATAACCTCATATTTGTCACTGGTCTCAACTTTCACCGACACTTCTTGTTAAGTCAAGAGTGTTTTATTGTCATGTGTCCCAGATAGAACACTGAAACTCTGCGCAGCACAACAGAATATGTAAACATAGTACACTGTAAACAATATGATAAATGATAGAGAGAGAGAGAAAAAAAAAGGTTCAATGTGTATAAATGAACAAATCCATGCCGGCTGCCCCCAATTTACCCGTGCATCTTCAGTGCTGCACCCTCAGGTCGGGACCTTTTTCCCATTTCTCTCCACAATTCGTCCAGTGGATGTTTTTTCACTCATGATTCCAGCATCTGCACTCTCTTGTGCCTCCAACTTCCCCACGGCCTCTAACACCCATGTCTTTCTCTGCGAGACAAACAAGGAATATTCATTGTATACCTCGCCTGTCTCCTGTGGCTGCCCAGGTAGAAGATCTAGCCTGTTCGTGCAGATCAATGTGGTGTAATATTAGTGGGTGTGGACCTGTATCACAATGGAATGAGGTGGGTGGATTTGCCTGGCATTCTTCCACAGTGAGGTGCAAGTCTAACTCTCTGCCTATTCTTCCCGGCAATAATCTAGACCCTGGACACCATCCTCTGATGGATTGCCAAGTAAATGGGGAATTCTTGTCCGACTTTTGTGATGTTGTGTGTTGATCTGCAAGGATCTCGCATCATGCTATGTTCAAATGATACATTCTAATGGCACCTTTCCACAAATTACAGGGCAGCCCGGAGTTTCTTGGACGTGCCTTTGCAGTTCCATCCATTAAACTGCAGGAGGAAAAATATGAGAGACCAACCTTAAAGTTTCATGACATTTACAAGGGCAAGACCATGGGTGGTGAACTGCTGGCAGCTTTTGAACTGATAGAACTTGATTACAGTGGATATGGAGAGGTAGGAAAATCAAACCTTCCCAACTCTTTCATTTGCTCTTCCTCGCTGAAGTGAACGTTGGTAGTTCCGTCCCAAATGTCAATTTCCTCCCATGTTTTGAGAGGTTGGGGACAATCCCCTCCCCCCCCCATGTTTTGGGATCCGAATTTTGAAATTAAGTGAAAAGAAACAATTAAAATCTCCGCTTTCCGTGAGACAGTGTCACTGTTAAGCGCTTCTTAAATGTCTCTATTAACATCGTATTAACACGATGTGTCACCAATTGTGTTTTGACCTTCAAGTATTATTGAAGGTATTCGCAGAGAATTTCTTAAAGCTGTCTGATGTGGGTACAGTTACCATTTGAACTCATTGGATGTATTGGTGGATGGGAAAGATTTGAACGGGTATCAGATTTAAACGGGTCAGGTCATTAAGGGCTCCGGTCGAACGGGTTTACTAGCTGGCTTGCAGGTAAGTCCCTCATTCACGGTCACTCACATTATTTAGTATTTTTTCCCATCTCTCTCTCTCTTCCTCCCCCTCCAAGGTTGGTTCTTCTGTTTGCCTTTATTTACTTCAGTTTTATTTGTTTAAGTGTTATTTATCAAATTGTAGCTTTTGAAAGATTCAAGCGGGTGTCAGGCGCTTTCTAAGGGCTGAATCGGCCCGTTCGTGTGGCCTTTCATCGCCCGGCGCTCCTTAAAATCAAACTGTTGCATCAAGGCGATCGAGGTTCCCGATGTTGAAGCCCCCGCCGGCCAATTTTAAGCCGCGCCGGTCGATGAAAGGACCCGTGAACGGGCCGATTCAAGCCCCTCGATTCTGGGGCAGATGAAGCTGCTGTTCCTGGAGTTTGGAGTCAGCCACCAACCAGGTCAGCTCCCGATGTTACCATCCACAGGGCCCACAGTTGAAGCCTCCAAAGTGTGTGTGTGTGTCTGGTCTCTGGTCTCTGGTCTCTGGTCTCTGGTCTCTGGTCTCTGGTCTCTGGTCTCTCCCAACATCGGGAACCTGTTTCCTGCCCTTAACAATCTTATATGTTTCAATAAGATCCCCTCTCATCCTTCTAAACTCCAGTGTAAACAACCCCAGTCCCTCCATTCTTTCATCATATGACAGTCCCGGGAATTAACCTCGTGAACCTACGCTGCACTCCCTCAACAGCAAGAATGTCCTTCCTCAAATTTGGAGACCAATACTCCAGGTGTGGTCTCACCAGGGCCCTGTACAACTGCAGTAGAACCTCTTTGCTCGTATACTCAACTCCTCTTGTTTTGAAGGCCAACATGCCATTAGCTTTCTTCACTGCCTGCTGTACCTGCATGCTTACTTTCAGTGACTGATGTACATGGACACCCAGATCTCGTTGTACATCCCTGCGGAAGAAATTAATTTAGATGGAAATGAAAGGAAAATGAAAAACGGAGATTTTGCAGGTTTGCTTCAAGAGACTTTATTGCATGAAATCATGGAGAGATGGCAGCAGTTAACTGCTCACCAGATCTCTGACTTCACAGCAGAATTAGCCGAGTTTTACTGTACAATAAACAACTTTTGTTTTTTGTTAGATACAACTATACGAAAATATACTATCTACTACATAGGTACCAATTAGTTCATTAGTCATAACATACATTTGGTTTATGTCAATCCTATTCACCAACTGATGGTTAATACAAGTCAAACGTAATACAAGGTGAGATAGTCATTATTCTATCTCACCTGCGGCCCGCGCCACCATCCCCTCTCTGAGCCAATCATAAGCCCCCATTTACTGCAACGTATCTGCACTACTAGCGATAGGTCTAATGTAACACACTGCTGAGAAAAACAAAGTTCCTTGTCTCCGTCTACTGTTTCATGTTTACATTTTTCATCCACCTTTTAACACATTCCTAGACGAGGTAATGCGTCTACTCTTACTTTGCCGATTCCCATGAACCTGTTCTACACCTGGTCAACGAGAGATGCCAATTGTCACATCCAAACACACTTTCGTTACCTTGTTCAATTCCAATCAAAATCAAGTAAGGAAGGATATTAATATTTTCTTCCATAGTTCCCTACTCGTTGATCTTTGTGATCAACACATATTATAGTAAGAAAGGATTTTAATATTTTCTCTCATTAATCAGTTGCAAAAATAGAGGCATAGGTGTCTGATTATAATTAGGTTGGAACCCGTCCTTGAGCTCACAAAAGGGATACCATCTTCAGCATGCGCAGGAATATGGGCACAAACCCAACATTCAAATCAGATAAGGAAGCCTGTTTTTCTTTTAGTTGAGAGTTCACTATGTTCTGTGTGAAAGTTGTTAGTTGAATTTCATACTCCAACTTCTACCTTCATCCTGTCTCTCGTAACGATCTAGATGCCTCTCTTCACTCTCAAGTCCTCTATGATCCCATAAAATGTTAATATATTCATAATTATTTAATACTATAAAGATAGTTAATAAAGAATAGTATAATGTTGATACTATTTTAATGGTCGTGTTATCACTACAAAAATGTACGGCTCTTGCGTTTCCTTCTCCTCGAGGGCTCCGCCTGAGTGATGCGTTTACATCTGGTGGCATGTGCCCAATCGGGTTTTTCTTTTACTTTTACTGCCGTTTGCGTTGTTTGCAGCATCTCGAAGAGAAATAATCTTTGTTCGTTGCTCCCACATAAACCTGATCTGGTTTAAACGGGTGCATATTGCCTTCTGCCAGAGGGACTGTGCCTGCTTAACTTTGTCATAGATTTTACCAACTGTTTCACACATGGCTTGAGCATATCTTAAGGATATTTCATCATTCCAAATTAGAGCGACCTTCTCAGGAGTCATCGGGGGTCGGGTTCCTGTTGTCATAGGTCGCCCCATCAATATCCCGTGAGGTGTTAGGCCCGTGTTTCTATTTTTCTGATTTCCCAGGGCATACATCACTATGGGCATGGCGTCTGGCCACAACTACCTATTTTGCTGGCATACTTTGCCCAAAGTGGCTTTTATCTCACCATTTACTCTTTCCACCATCTCTGAGGACTGTGGTTGATATGGTATGTGTCATTTCCACTGGAACCCAAGATCCTTCAACAAGTTCCGAACTCATTTACTGGTGAAATGGGTTCCTCTGTCACTGTTTATTCCCATGGGTATCCGAATCTAGGTATTATTTATTTCATTAAAATATTGACTACCATCCTTGCATCATCCCTCTCCACCCTTCTGGAGAACATATCAACTATGACCAGAATGTACTTAAAACCCTTTGCTGTTGTACAAACTCAATTAGCAAATTCTCAAAAGACATTTCAGGTTGTGGTTGGTGATCAAATTTTGCAGGCGTCTCCCTTCTATTATTTTGTTGATACACCAGACATGTTCTTGCAACCTTATCAATTACTGTATGACTGATATACCTGGTACATACCATTGCTGGGACAATGTGTGTGCCATCCCCCCCCCTTTACCCATGTGAGCCTGTCCATGGGCTAGGCGAGACAGGGACAAAAATAGGCTCCTGGGGCAAACTACCCGACCATCAGGGTGGACCCAGACAGTAGGGTCTTGATAACACCCTGTTTTGCGCCAGGATTTATTTTCCTGGAGTGGTGCTAGGCTTTGGGCATCCTGTAACAGGGTTACATCAATGCAAACCGGGAGCTTTCTTTGTGCTACAGACTTAATTTTAGCTGCTTATAATTGTGGGGTTTGCCTGTGGGCAATCTGTTTGGCTACATAATCAGCTGATCTTTTCCCCTCACATTTAATAACTGCAATTTGCTGTGGCAATCCAATAAATTTAAGACCAGTTTATCATGCTTAATAGTCTTTCCTATTGATGTGATGAATCCTCTACATTGGCATAACTGCCCAAAGTCATGTACAACCCCAAATGCGTAGCGAGAATCGGTGTAGATATTAGCACTTTTATTCATTTGCCAATATGCATGCACGAGTCGGGGCATACAGCTCAGTTGCCTGAGTGGTCGTTCCGGCACTTGGTGTGGTGTGACCACTGCATATCCTGCTAATAATCTGTCATCGCTAGGTCGGTGTGAAGAGCCATCAATAAATAGGACCAGGTCAGGATTATCAATCGGATTACTCTAAGTCCAGCCGGGGAGTGGCAGCGGCTTCTACAAGCAATAGATAATCATGGTCACAATCTTCTTCTGGCAGTGGTACAAAGGTAGCTGGGTTTATAGCAGGTGATCGCTGATAAGTATAGTTCGGATGTGATAAAAGGATAACTTCATATCCTGTTCTTCTAGTGGCTGTGAAATGCTGTGTAGCTGCTGAATTGAATAATAACATCACTGCATGAGGAACAGTCACTACACACGGGTGATCAAGAACGACAGGGATTGACTTTTCTATCATTGTAGCCGTTGCCGCTGCAGCTTGCAAGCAGGCTGGCGTGCCATTTACTGCAGCTGGCAGAACTGTCATTTTTCCAGGGATACTTTCTGCCCTCTTTCTGCCAAATGTTGCAGCAATTGAGTCTTTACAATCAGGACCTGTCACAGAGGCTACCAAAGGGTCATTGACATACTGGATCAAAGTAGACCTCTCTGATAAATGATATTCCTCTAGATCAGTTTCCACTGCTGCTGCATATACGGTCGGGCTTTCAGTATACCCCTGGGGTGGCCGAGTCCAGGTGTATTGTTGATCCTTGTAGGTAAAAGCAAACAGGACCTGGCTGTCTTGATGCAGGGGTATGGAGAAAAAGGCTGAACATTGGTTAATTACTGTAAAGGAGTCGCTTCCGTCAGTATAGATGACAGAATAATATTGGTGTCAGGTACTAAAGGAGCAATAGGGATCACTATTTTGTTAATAGCTTCCGGGTCTTGGACGAAACGCCATTCATCTGTGGAATTCTCTGCCACAGAAGGTAGTTGAGGCCAGTTCATTGGCTATATTTAAGAGGGAGTTAGATGTGGCCCTTGTGGCTAAAGGGATCAGGTGGTATGGAGAGAAGGCAGGTACAGGATACTGAGTTGGATGACCAGCCATGATCATATTGAATGGCGGTGCAGGCTCGAAGGGCCAAATGGCCTCCTCCTGCACCTATTTTCTATGTTTCTATGTTTCATAACATACATTTTGTTTATGTCAATCTTATTCACCAACTGATGGTTAATACAAGTCAAACACAATACAAGGGCATCTTGACATTATTCTATCTCACCTCTCAGGTGGACCACCATTCCCTCTTCGAGCCAATCATAAGCCCCCATTTAATGGAAGGTATCTACACTACTAGCGGTAGGGGGCGCTGGTGGTCTGCTGTAACACGCTGCTGTATGAAACAAGCTTCCTTATCTCCGTCTACTATTTCATGTTTAAATTTACCGTCCACCCTTCAACATATTCCTAGACAAGAGGCAATACGTCTAATCTTACTTTGCTAATTCCCATGAACCACTTCTATACCTGGTCAACGAGAAATTCCAATTGTCACATCCAAACACCCTTTCGTTACCTTGTTCAATTTCAATTATAATTAAGTAAGGAAGGATATTAATATTTTCTTCCACATTCCCCTTTTCCTAATCGGCTATAAAATCCGGGATCGTCTGGTCTTTGTGTTGCAAACATCGCACCACCTCTCCTATGTCACTATGTTTTCTCGCTCCCCTCATTATAGCCTCCTTTTCTCTATGGCCCAACCAGTGAGTGAGGGACTCATTTCCCTGAGCTTGCTGATCATCATTTTTCCTAACGACACCATTCAGATAATAATCTTACTTCCTGTTCTTGTCACCAAAGTGGAAAACCTCACATTTATCCACATTAAACTGCATCTGTCCACTGTCCCCCAACCTGTCCAAGTCACCCTGCGTACTCATAGCATCTTCCTCACAGTTCACACTGCCACCCAGCTTTATGTCATCTGCAAATTTGCTAATGTTACCTTTAATCATTAATGTATAGTATATTGTAAATAGCTGCGGTCCCAGCACCGAGCCTTGTGCTACCCCACTAGTCACTGCCTGCCATTCTGAAAGGGACCCGTTAATTCTTACGGTACACAAAATTGATGGAGAAACTCAGCGGGTGCAGCAGCATCTATGGAGCGAAGGAAACGGGCGACGTTTCGGGCCGAAACCCTTCTTCAGACCAATGGGAGGTGGGGGGGGAGAAGGAAGGAAAAGGGGAGGAGGAGGAGCCAGCGAGCAGGATGGGGAGGAGTGGTGGGAGGAGACAGCTAGAGGTTTAGGAAGGGGAGGAGACAGCAAGGGCTAGCAAAATTGGGAGAATTCAATGTTAATGCCATCCGGACGCAAGGTCCCCAGGCGGAATATGAGGTGCTGTTCCTCCAATTTCCGCTGTTGCTCACCGTTGATTCTTACTCTGTTTCCTGTCTGCCAACCTATTTTCTATCCTTGTCAGTACCCTGCCGCCAATACCATGTGCCCTATTTTTGCTCACTAATCTCATATGTTGGATATTATCAAAGGCTTTCTGAAGTCCAGGTAGACTACATCCACTGGCTCTCCCTTGTCCATTTTCCTAGTTACATCCTCAAAAAATTCCAGAAGATTAGTCAAGCATGATTTCCCCTTCGTAAATCCATGCTGACTCTGACCTTAATGCTATCCAAATGTGCCGCTATTTCATATTTTATAACTGATCTCCTACCCTCCTACCATCCGGGAGGCGCTACAGGTCTCTCCGTTGCCGAACCAGCAGGTCGAGGAACAGCTTCTTTCCGGCCGCTGTCACTCTACTAAACAACGTACCTCGGTGACTGAAAACCTCACAATCCACATTAAACCCCCCACTCCCCCCCCCAAGTCACCCTGCGTCCTCCCCCATCCTCCTCACAGTTCACCCCCCCCCCCCCCCCCCGGACACTTATTATTATTTTTTTTTTTAATTCAAAATCGTTTGCTATGTCGCTCTTCAAAGGAGATGCTAAATGCATTTCGTTGTCTCTGTACTGTACACTGACAATGACAATTAAAATTGAATCTGAATCTGAATCTGAATCCCTCCAGCATCTCCCCCACCACCGATGTCAGGCTAAAGGGCCTGTCCCACTGTACGAGTTCATTCAAGAGCTCTCCCGAGTTTAAAAAAAATCAAACTCGAGGTAAGCACGTAGAATGTACGTAGCGGGTATGTCGGAGCTCCGGACGTCTTTTAGCGGCTCGTAACGCTAACGGCAGGTACTCGGGAAACGCGGTAAGCTTGGGAAGACTCGTGAAGATTTTTCAACATGTTGAAAATTGTCCACGAGAGCCCCGAGTACTTACGAGCAGCCATTACCGTAATTCTCCGAGTTCGAATGAGGGGAAACTCAGGAGAACTCTTGAATTAGCTCGTACAGTGGGACAAGCCCTTAACTGGCCTATAATACCCTGTTTTCCGTCTCCCTCCTTTCTTAAAATGTGGGATAACATTAGCTACCCTCCAATCCACAGGAACTGATCCTGAATCTATAGAACATTGGAAAATGATTATCAATGCATCCACGATTTCTAGAGCCACCTCCTTAAGTACCCTGGGGTGCAGAGCATCAGGGCCTGGGGATTTATCAGCCTTCAGTCCCATCAGTCTACCCAACACCATTTCCTGCCAAATTTGAATTTCCTTCTGTTCCTCCATCACCATAGATCCTCTGGCCACTCGTACATCAGGGAGATTGTTTGTATCTTCCTCAGTGAAGACAGATCCAAAGTACCTGTTCAACTCGTCTGCCATTTCCTTGTGGGGAAACAAGACAGTGGGAGAAATATAGTCAGCACCAGGTACACTGGACATGGGTAGGCAGGAAGGAGGGTATGGCATTGAGTTCCAATCCCAGTGAGGGGCTGAAATCCCACAGATTGGTGTCTGACCTCATCTATAAAAGTAAGCAATAGAGGCCATGAATAAGCTCTAGATAAGGTTTGGTCAAAGTGTATGAAATGGAGACACAAGCTTTTTTCTTAATGTTCTGATCTTTTATAGCCATCTCTGCCAGAAGATGTAGAATGCAAACATCCAGAATTTCTTGATGCACTGGAGAAACATTTCATCATTCCTGCAACAATCCGGCCAAGGCTCAAGAAGTTCCGAATTGAGGTAATTTTCCATTAGATAATAATTCCCCTGTCACATACTGCGATAATGAAATCATCTTGATGTAATACGAATGCCAAGCAATGACCATCACTAAAATAACCACCATCACCAACTTCCCTCCCATCAACATCCTGTGTGTTACCATTAACCAGAAACTCTGCAGGACCTTCCACATGAATATTGTGGCCACAGGATGAAGTCAGAGACCAATTATGCTGTTGCAATTGATTCACCTCCTGACACCTTAATGTTTGCTATTCTCTACTTTGCTGATTTGGCTAAAGAGCCAACTCTCTTTAAGAAGTTCCAAATCGAGCAGAAAAAAAGTAGATTGCATTAATGATAATTTGTCCACTCTTGCTGTTGCTGCTCTCTATCATGGTGAGTCCTTGCCTACAGTGTGTGCCTTCTCCTGAATTAATTGCTGCCACACATTTTGGGCATTTCCCAAACCTCAGCGCTTAGTCTGAAGAGGGGTGTCGACCTGAAACGCCACCTATTCCTTTTCTCCAGAGATGCTGCCTGACCCACTGAGTTACTCCAGCATTTTGTGTCTTTCCACCAGCTGTCAGTGGTGGGAATGAAGGAGAAGATCATCAATTGTTCGGCCTTCCCTCATCCACTGACCCTGTTAAACTGCAGATTGAAACCAAACTAATTATTCTTTTATTTATCATGGATGCAAGTTAGAGTACAAACATTGAACCAAATGCCTTCCATTACAAACTATTATCTTTTTCAGAGATGGTCTACATTTTAATTTATATTAATACATCATGTCCCCGCACCAAGACATAATCGCACATTTTGTTGTTCTAGGTTCTGTTCTGGGGACTCCGAGACCTCAAACGTATACAGATGTTTGAAGTGGAGCAGCCCCAGGTGACGATGGAGTGTGGTGGTCAGAAAGTAGAATCTGAAGTCATGCCAAGTTACAAGTTGAACCCAAACTTCGGTGAACTTGTGAAATTTTTTGAAGTGGTGCGTAACAAAATCTATTTTGAAAAAAAATATAACCTGCTAAAAGTTGGGTTTGTTGAAGATCTAGAGCTGAAGATTTTTCTGAGGGATAAGATGGGCTTGCATCTGCAGAGATAGTGTTTGATTAGGAATAGTCGGCTTGGTTTAGTGCATGGGACATGAGTTTGGTTGAGTCTTTTTGAAGAAGTAACCAATAAGGTTCATGGAGACAGGGCCATAGACATGGTAAATATGGACCAATATGGCCTTTGATAAGGTTCCGCATGGTAGGCTGCCCTGGTAGATTAGATCGCATAGCACCCAGGCAGAGGATGAATGGTGATTGCAGGTCCAAAGTCCCGGTGTGATATGCTGATATGACATCACTTTTTCCTCACTCGTTTCAATTCCAAGACCCTCCGAAGTAGCAGCCGATTGTTTCATTACCCGAACCATTCTGTCTGTGGCTGAAACTCTGTATCTACGTCCTCTGGATTCAGCTGGAGGGGTCTGGAAGAGAGCAAGATCAATCCACGGGCCGTCTGTGGCCAGGAGTGTTTCTGGAATTCATTCCATGTTCTGCACTGCTCTGCACTAGAACAGGGTGGGGAAGGAGAATACAGCAACTTCCCCGATTCCAGAACAACACCATTTATAGCAGCACGTGGACAGGCACTTGAGTGGGTAAGGCATCGAGGGACTTGCAATGAATGCAGGAAAATGCGATTTGTGTTCACTGCAACATGGTGGCTGAAGGACTTGGATTTGAGTGTCTGATTCTATTCTAATGCGGCAGTGGTGTAATATACACTTGTTGCTGGCCATTGATGGGCTCCCCAGCCCAAACTGCAGCGCTATTTTCTAGAGAATTATTTAACTGGAACTGGGCAGGACGGGGGCTCAGCAGTTGAGCTACAGAGACCCAAGTTCGATCCTGACTTGTGCTTTTCTAGATAGAAACATATAAAGTAGGTGCAGGAGGAGGCCATTTGGCCCTTCGAGCCAGCACCGCCATTCATTGTGATCATGGCTGATCGTCCCCTATCAATAACCCGTGCCTGCCTTCTCCCCATATCCCTTGACTCCACTAGCCCCTAGAGCTCTATCTAACTCTCTCTTAAATCCATCCAATGATTTGGCCTGCACTGCCCTCTGTGGCAGGAAATTCCATAAATTCACAACTCTCTGGGTGAATTTTTTTTTTCTCACCTCAGTCTTAAATGACCTCCCCTTTTTGTATGGAGTTTGTACGCTCTCCCCATGACCTGCATGGGTTTCCTCCCACATTCCAAAGACATACAGGTTTGTAGGTTAATCGGCTTGGTATGAGTGTAAAATGTCTCTAGTGTGTGTAGGGTAGTGTTGATGTGTGGAGATCACTGGTCGGTGCAGGCTCAGTGGGCAAAAGGAACTGTTACTGCTGCTGGATCTCTAAACTAAACGCAACTTTTGCTTGCCAGGAGCTGCCAGAGCAGATGTATCTTCACCCGCCCCTGAGCATTGTGGTGGTGGAGCAGCGAGCGTTTGGCCGCACTGTTCTGGTCGGCACCTTCACCGTCACAAACCTGCAGCAGTTTTCCCTGGAGGAATTGGAGGAGAGTTCAAGCCATGAAGATACACAACCCAAACCCCGACGTAAGGAAAATGGGAGAAAGGGATTTGAGAACATAATTAGTAAACTGTCTGGGAACGGCATCTCCAAATTCACTGGCTGGATTGCTTTTCCGTTTTTAAGACAAGGGGCATAGGTACTGGTTCCGTGCTGCAGCACGTCACACCTTATAACCATATAACCATATAACAATTACAGCACGGAAACAGCCCATCTCGACCCTTCTAGTCCGTGCCGAACACATAATCTCCCCTAGTCCCATATACCTGCGCTCAGACCATAACCTTCCATTCCCTTCCCGTCCATATAACTATCCAATTTATTTTTAAATGATAAAAACGAACCTGCCTCCACCACCTTCACTGGAAGCTCATTCCACACAGCCACCACTCTCTGAGTAAAGAAGTTCCCCCTCATGTTACCCCTAAACTTCAGTCCTTTAATTCTCAAGTCATGTCCCCTTGTTTGAATCTTCCCTACTCTCAGTGGGAAAAGCTTTTCAACGTCAACTCTGTCAACTTACACCAGGTCTCTGATTATTCTAACAATGCTGAGCAGGTGGGTGGGGCAGTGAGGTGGGGAGGAGGGGGGGTGAGGCGAGGCGGCAGGGTGAGGTGACGTGGGATTGAGGTGATGCAGGGTGGGATGGGGGGGGAGGGAAGGGTTGGGGGGTGGTGAAGTGGGGGGGGCTGGTTGTGGGATGGTGCGGGGGGAGGGGTCAGGGCATGGGGGGGGGTGGTGAGGTGAGGTGGCAGGGTGGGGAGGTGGTATGGCATGGGGTGGGCTGTGAGAATGTGGGGCATGGTGGGCTGTGAGGGGGAGTGGGGAAGTGAGATGGTGCGGGGTGGGACGGAGGGGCAGGGTGAAGTGGGTTGGGGGGCAGCAGAGGGTGAGACTGCGTGGGGTGGGGCAGGCGGCATTGGGCAAGGGAGCAGAAATTTCAACGGAGCATTGAATTTTTAAAAAGTCCCCTGTCGAATAACAAGTTAAACCCTTCCATGCACAATCCACATTTCCAAGTGCTTTCCCCTTTAGATTTCCATGAATCAGTTTTTAATGTTAATTTCTGCTTGTTTAATGGAGATCATAGTTTTTGGAATTTGCTGTTAACAGGAAAAGAGACTAAGAGACCCTCAATCTCTAAGAGAAAAAGAGATCCACAAATCGCCATTTCCATTGAAACAGAAGTGTCACCTCAGAAGAAGAAAAGACCTCTCGATGTTCTGAAGGTAGATGAATATACCACCTTATATACCAACGCAGTTTAGTCTTGTTATTTGTTAATGGTTTATTATGTGTTGAGTTACAGTGAAAAACTTTGCGTGTTATCCGGGCAAAACATACCATACACGAGTACAACAGGTGATGCAAGAGAAGATAAATATAGTTCAGAATATACTGTGACTGTTACATGGAAAGTGCAGGTGAACAAAAGTGCATGGGCCACAATGAGATGGATTGGAAGATCGGGACTAGCTGGCTTAAGTATTTTGATAACAGTGGGGCAGATATTGTTCCTGAATCTCCCATCTATGGGGTGATGGTAATCCTTGAGGATAATTTCATCCTTCCTGACGCAACACACCATGAAGATGGACTGGATGGAAGGAAGTGATGAGCCTATGATGGGCTGGGCTGTGTTCAACACTCTCTGCAGGTTCAGGCAGCCAGCTGCCAATTCAGGCTGAGATGCAATCTGTCAGAATTATTTCCCTAGTGCATAGAAGAATATAACACAAAGAACAGACACTTTTGACCCACAATATCTGTGGTGAACATAATGCAGATGAGCTACACATGGTCCATATCCCTCCATGCTCTGCCTATCCATGTGCCTGCGTAAAATCCTCTATCATATCTGCCTCCACCATCACCTCTGGCAGAGTGCTCCAGTAACCCACCACCCTCTGTGCCCCTCTCATCTTAAAGCATTGCCTGCTAGTCTTTGACAATTCTCCCCGGAGTAAAGGTTCTGACTGTCCATCCTATCTGTCCCTCTCATCGTTTTATACACCGCTGTCAAGTCACACTGTGACCTCCAACATTCCAGGGGGAAAAAACAAGTTTGTCACACATTCCTGGGTCTATAATCACTTAGGATAGACACAAAAAGCTGTAGTAACCCAGCGGGTCAGACAGCGTCTCTGGAGAAAAGGAATAGGTGACATTTCAGGTTGAGACCCTTCTTCACACTCGACCCACAACAACACCTATTCCTTTTCTCCAGAGATGCTGTCCGACTCGCTGGGTTACCCCAGCTTCTTGTGTCTCTACTCAGTTTAAACCAGGATCTGCAGCTCCTTCCAACCTAGAATCACTTGGAACCCTGGCTGAGCTCTGGCTTCTCACTTGTGGCCAACAAAAGATATAACAATCTGTGCTCCATCTCATTTCCTTTCTTCAAGATCAGGGTGGCCACATCTACAAACATGCTACCTGCAACCTCTCAGCCTCCGATGCACCGCAGTGTCTCCAGTCAGCACTCGCACTCCTAATCCACCCTCCAACTGGAGACACTTCCCACAGATGCATCAGCCTCATGGGGGGTCTCAGAATTGCCACACTCTACAGGCTGTACAATATCCTGGGTATAGATACATGCCATTTTCTAAGTTAGAAGGGTCCAGCATGATGTATTTCAACCCCTGTTCCATCACTTTGATTGAATGATAAAATATATCTAAGCACTTGTCAAGCAGCAACTCGGCTGACATCAATTTCACAATGCACAGTCAAAGGCCAATGTTGAGAAGACCTTCATAGCCCCTCTCACACCCCCATCTCAAGCCACTTCAATACTTCTGGTCCCATCGGCTAAAATTAATTGGCCCCCACTGAATACAATCACAAAGGAGGTTCCTCAGGGATTTAGTTATTAAGGTAACGCACTTGGACTATGAACAGTATAAACAATGAAAATAATATACACCCGCTCTTGAGTACCGCCAGTCTGCATTCTGAGACCACATGAGAAAACCACATGTGATTGATTAACTCTGACCCTTACAAATAAACATGATTGGGACGGATATTGTATCTTCGCCTTTCCAGCAGCCGTGTGAATAAATGAAGCCTTTGAACAGATTATTGCTAAATTTGTTTCCATCAGAACTAATGAACAGGAGGCAGATTTTGTACACTCATATTAAATTGTTACCATATTCTCTGCTATATTTCCTTACGAACTTGAAGAAAACCTCTTCAGCCCATCTATTCTATAGTGATTAACAGAGTAATCCTATCCTCCCCACGTTCCCATCCACTCCCATTAGATTCTAAGCCTTATCTACTGTGCGCGAAAACCAGAATATCCAGGGAAACCCATGCAGTCACAGATAGAACATGCAAACTCCACACAGACAGCACTAAAGTTGGATTATACCTGGACAATTGGAGCTAAGAACCAGTAGCTTACCATCTGTGCCGCTGGGCCACAACTCATTGAGAAAGGAAGAGTGCAAGTCAAGTTTACGTTGCTGGAAGGGACATTTAGTTTACTTTAGTTTAGATATACAGCATGGAAACAGGCCTATCAGCCCACCGAGTTTGCACCGACCAGTGATCCCCGAACATTAACACTATCCTACACACACTAGGGGCAATTTGCACTTATGCCAAGCCCATTGGCCTACAAACCTGTACGTCCTTAGAGTGTGGGAGGAAACCGAAGATCTCAGAGAAAACGCATGCAGTCACGGGGAGAACGTACAAACTCTGTACACACGGCACCCGTAGTCGGGATCCAACCAGGTCTCTGGCGCTTCAAGCGCTGAAAGGCAGCAACTCTACCGCTGTGCCACCGTGCCGCCCTCGACAGGGAACAATGAGAGATTGACTAAATCAACATCTAGAAGGCGCATCTAGTTCAGTTTAGATTATTCTTGTCACATGTACTGAGATACTATACGGTGACAAGCTGCTTTGCATGCTATCCAGGCAAATGATAGCATACATCAACATAAGTCCAATAGTGAAATAACTGGAGTGAATCTTCCCTCAAAGCAGCTCGCAAACGTGATGTTTAGAGAAAAAAGAAGTGTTGCTGCATTTGATGCAGACCACAAAATGAAAAGAAACTTGATGAAGGCCACATGGCCAATCACTCAGGAAGGTAAAAGTCCATGGAATCCAAGGAAATGTGGCGAGTTGAATTAACAGGTAGACAAAAATGCTGGAGAAACTCAGCGGGTGAGGCAGCATCTATGGAGCGAAGGAAATAGGCAATGTTTCAGGCCGAAACCCTTCTTCAGACCCTTCAGCTCCAAAGATGCTGCCTCACCCGCTGAGTTTCTCCAGCATTTTTGTCTACCTTCGATTTTCCAGCATCTGCAGTTCCTTGTTAAACAAATTGAATGAACATTTATTTTTTGAGAGAGAAAACTAAGAGTAATAATTGATGTGCGTTGTTGTTGGTGGAAGGCGGCAGGTTTCCACAAGGCTCATCCCAGCCTGTGTGGTTGGATAGTGAACACTGCAGGTTGCAGCAGGAAGTAGTGGACTGCTCAGGTGAGCGCCATGGTGACTAAAGGAATTCAGAAACGTATGAGGCAGTGCAATTGGCAAAGACAAATGATGCAAGGGATTACACAGTGTAGGAGGAGTAAGTGCAGGGATCTTGGTGGGCAGCAGGATAGGCTGGGAATGTGGCTCAGCGGGAAATGAAGATAAACACAAAATGCTGGAGTAAAGCCCCTGTCCCACTTACATGTCCTTGGCACGTTAATTACGCGACCTCGTGGTCGCGATGAGCCACGACGGTCCCGCGAAGGTCGCGCACGATTACATGCGCCCGCAGATCCGTCTGGAGTGCTTGACGTCATTTGAAGACGGACACAAAATGCAGGAGTAACTCCGCGGGACCGGCAGCATCTCTGGAGAGAAGGAATGGGTGATGTTTTGGGTCGAGACCTCTTCAGTCTGAAAGAAGGGTCTTGACCCGAAATGTCATCCATTCCTTCTCTCCAGAGATGCTGCCGGTCCCGCTGAGTTACTCCAGCATTTTGTGTCCATCTTCAATTTTCTTGGCCCCGCTCTGGGAGTAGTAGTGGGGGCGGATCCGTACCGCAACGGACCCAGGCTGAGTTCGGCGATCGTTGTCCTGCTTCTGCTGCTGTTGGAGGTGAGACGTTGCGTTGCGCCAGGGTCTTGGGCCTGTCCCATTTTGGCCATCAGTTATGTGACAAGCCGTTGGCGCGCAAAGATTTCGTTCGTTACAAATATTTTGGAGCGCCGCGCGATATCGTGCACAACTCCATACCCCTGGAGGACACGTAAGTGGGACAGGCCCTTAACTCAGCGGGACAGGCAGCATTTTGGTCGAGAAAGAATGGGTGACATTTCGGGTCGAGACATGGGAAAGGGCAACGATATACAGACAACGATATAGAGAGATATACGTGGAACAAATGAATGAAAAATATGCAAAAAAGTACCAATGCTCAAGGAAACAGGGCATTGGTAGCTGTTTGCTCGGTGAGAATGAAAGGCTGGTGTGACTTGGGTGGGGGAGGGATGGAGGGAGAGCGAATGCAGGGGTTACTTGAAGTTCGAGAAATCAAACTCGTACCACTCGGCTGTAAGTTGCCCAAGCAAAATATGAGATGCTGTTCGTCCAATTTGTGTTTAGCCTCACTCTGACAATGGAGGAGGCCTAGGACAGAAAGGTCAGTGTGGGAATGGGAATTAAAGTGTTTAGCAACCAGGAGATCAGGTAGGTCCAGGCGGACTGAGTGATGATATCTTTGTTCAGTGGGTCGTTGCAGGGAAGTTAGGTAGGCTGCAGGGCGGAGTGTTCAGATTAAAGATCAAACTAAACCTTACTCAATGGTCATTGCCAGGGGAGTATGTTCTACACCAAAGCCATCTAGATACAGCATAGCCATGATCCGCTGGGCTGTTCTGGTGTAGTCACACCAATGATAAGTCAGCTGACAGTGGAGAACAGAAATAAGGAAGTCTTATTTCCTGCTTTTCAGATACCAATGAAGAAACTGGCCCTGCCAAAACTGGAAAGTGCACCTGAAGAATTTGAGGAAAAGGTTGAATTGTCAGAACTGGACTGGTGGTCAAAGTACTACGCATCTGTGGAGGAGATGGAGGTGAGATAGAACGGGCAGATGTCTGCCATCTCCACTGAGATGGGCACAGCTGAGTTTGTGACTGCACGTGCTATAATAATAATAATAATAATAAGTTTATTTATATAGCACATTTATAGTCAATTTTCATTGACCCCAAAGTGCTTTACATAATTTAAAAATCAGTTCCATACAAAGCATAAAGATGGGTTAACAAAATAATAAAATGCATAAACAGGACACAACATGTAACATAAACATCCACCACAGCATTCATCACTGTGGTGGAAGGCACAAAAAAATTTGGCCGTCCTCCTCCATTTTCCCCCCCCCCCCCCGTGGACAAGACCAGAGTCCAGAGTCCAGTCCAGGATCGGTCTTTCCTCACCGGAGACCGCGGCTTCAAGATTGTGTAGGCCGCAGGCCGGCGGTTGAGATTTAAAGTCCCCGCCGCAGCCAGAAGCACCGTAGACTGCAGGGCCGGCGGTCGAAGCTCCCCTCCAGGGGTGATGGGAAGTCCATGCCGGGCCCGCGGTAGAAGTTATCCGCGGGCCGGCAATGGCGGCTTCTTCTTCCCCCGGGTCCCCCACGAGGGATCCCGGGCTGTAGACGCCGCAGCAGCTGGAACTCTGCAGACCGCGGCTTCAGGCTGCGACTTCAGGCTGCCGGCTGCCCCGGGCCAGTGAAACGGAGCACTCCCCTCCGGCGAGCCCCAGCGAGGGCTCACCCGCTCCACGCCGAGTCCACGCTGCGCCTGCCGCTGAAGCCCCGGGCACGTCTCCGGGAAAGACCTCGCCGATCCTTGATGGTAGGCCATAAATGCAACTCCTTACACAGAGATGTTCAGTTAGAAATCTTTGATCTACCTTTAGCTCCAGTTTAATAGCCACAGAATAAAAGTGTCCACATTCTGAAGTGTGTTACCACAGGTTGTACAGTCTTGTGCCTTTGGCACGATATGTTGCCACTGACTCCAGCAACAGCCATTGACCTCTCACAAGGTTACCTTGATTTTCTCTTATACTCACTCATTTCCGAAGATTAACTGTGACCTGTTTTTAAGAGTCATACAGCACGGAAACAGGCCCTTTGACCAACATGCCCCATCTAAACTAGCCCCACCTGCCCGCATTTGGTCCATGTCCTTCTGAACTTTTCCTATCCCTGTACCTGTCCTAGTGTCTTTCATAAAGTGTTAATGTACCTGCCTCCATTTTCTCCTGTGTAGACCTCTCTACCACCCTTTGTGTAAAAAAAATGTTGCCTCTCAGGTTCCCATTAAATCCTTCCCCTCATCTTGAACCAATGTCCTCTGGTTCTTGATTCCCCTAACCTGAGTAAGAGACTGGGAATTCAACCTCTGTATTCCCTTCATAATTTTATACACCTCTATAAGATCACCCCTCATCCTGCGCTGCAGGGAATAAAGTCCTCGCCTGCCCAACCTTTGCCTACACTTAAGTTCTGGCATTGTGCTTGTAAATCTTCTCTGCACCCTCTTCAGCTTACTGTTGCGAACTGAGGGAGATAGTTTTCACACAGAGGGTAATGGGTAAATGGAACGAGCTGCCATGTGAAGTAGTTGAGGCAGATACAACAACAACATTTAAAATGTGGATAGGTCCAGTATATGGGTAGGAAATGTTGAGAGAGATATATGCTAGGCATGGGCATTTGGGACTAGCTTTGATGGGACATCGTGGCTGGCATGGGCCGAAGGGCCAGTTACAATGCTGTATGACTCTATATGACTCTGTGACCTACGACTTGCAGAGTTGTAACATGATGTTGCCATTTTAGTACTCGAGGCCCTGGCTCACGGAGGCAAGACTGCCAAACACCTTTTTCACTGGGTCTGGAGAGGGTCCAGAGCAGGTTTACAAGAATGATCCCAGGAAAGAGTAGGTTACCCAATGATGAGTGTTTGTCGACACTGGTCCTGTATTCGCTGAAGTTTAGAGGAATGTGGGGGACCTCATTGAAACGTACAGAATAGTGAAAGGCTTGGATAGAGTGGATGTTGAGAGGATGTCTCCACTAGTAGGACAGTCTGGAAATAGAGGTCACTAGCCTCAGAATTAAAGGATGGCCCTAGAAAGGAGATGAAGAGACATTTCTTTAATCAGAGGGTGTGCCACAGAATGCTGTGGAGGCCAAGTCAATGGATATTTTTAAGGCAGAGGTAGATAGGTTTTTGATTAGTACAGGTGTTAGAGGTTTTGGGGAAAAGGCAGGAGAATGGGGTGAGGAGGGAGAGATAGATCAGCTATGATTGAGTGATGGAGTAGACATAATGGCGTAATTCTACTCCTATCACTTATGACCTTCTGTTGCCATGAAGTTTTATATTTGTCCCTGTAATGAGGCAATGGTTGTGCTCGAGGCATTGTGTAAAGAGGCCAACTCCAGGTGGATTTAACCTGCGGGAGCAGCAGATCCACCTTGGCCCTCATCTGTAACCACTTTCCCAAGAACATACATCAGTCTAATTGGCCTAGAATGTCCTGTATTCTGTCTCTGTTTCTTTCTTTCTCATCTTTCCTAAACGGAGCCTTTACATGGTGGTATTCTAATACTCGGACACCCAATCAAATCTGGAAAGTCTACAATGAATACACCTACTTTCTTCGCAGTTATTCCTTTGAAGAACCTGGGATACAGGCCATCAGCTCCAGGGGATTTGACGATCTTAGATTGCCTAATACTTTTTACCTGGTGTTGGTGGGCCAGTGTTCTCAGATCATCTCGAGCTGCAGGATAAAGTTCTTCTGTGCCCTTTGCTACAAAACGTTGTGCCACTATTTGTTTGTGTTTTGCACCATGGAGACAGATGCAACGTATTTGTTCACATTCTGATGCTACTTTATTTCCGTTAATTCCCAAGTCTTATCCTCTGAGCAGCTGATATTTGCTTCAGCTGCCCTTTTCCTTGTTACTCATGTGGAAGCCACTTCTGTGCTCCGCGATCATCCTGTAATCATATGACTTCCATCTCACTATGAAACTGGTCTCTTTATTGAACCTGCATTAATTAATTATTCCCAATTGATACACGCAATTAATCCCAATTAGAGCTCTTCAATACTCCCCCAGTGTTCACTGTGAGTGTCTTGCCCTGGTTTGACCTCAAAAAACACCTCAGTGTATTTATTTATCTGAATTAAACTCGTTAGCCATGCCTCGGTCCTCTTGCCCAGTTGATCAAGATCCTGCTATAATTCTTGATAACCTTCTCCACTGTCTACAATATCATTGATATCAATAATATATATCCTGTAAACCAAGGGATATAGTTATCATTACAACAAATAAAGATTCTATAGTGCTAAAGTGAGAATTAAATATCATTCAGCGAACACAAGAAAGCTAAGGAATGTGGTGCGGATAATAAGGTTCCGAATTTGAGGCTGATGGGCCTGTCCCACTTGCGCAACTTTTTTGGCGACTGCCAGCACCCGTCAAAGGGCGTTGCAGGTCGCCGAAAATTTTCAACATGTTGAAAATCCCGCGGCGACCAGATCAAGGTACAATTCTTTGGGCGACCACTCACGATCATGCAGGCTTCACCCTGCGACATGTTGCTAAAACACGCTGGAAAAAGTCGCGTGTGGGACATGCCCATTAAACACATTTTTGGTGGAGGAGTGGAAGCTTTATCCTGCAGCTAATGGGATCTGAAAACACTGGCCCAATATTCTCAATATCTTAACCTGTATTAGATTTTTGGTTGATATTTTGTTCAGGTCAAATAGCTGCATTTTTGAAATTGTTGGGTGATACATGGACATGTGTATGATGAAAAAATACTAACAATTTTTTTGTTTTTTAGAAAAAAGAGAAGGAAGAGGAAGAAGAGGAAGTGATTGAGATGGGTAAGTAATATATAGAGCAGGAGAAATAGAGGCCGGAGCAGCCACTGCCCCTGGAGCCTGCTCCACCCTCAGTGAGATCAAACACCGATGCCTTAAACCGTCCAACACTAGGCAGTCTGTGTCATTGGCAACCCATCACCACACTAAACATTCATTTCCAGTCGAGGATAAATAATCTGTTTAGTGTATTGTCACATGTTGAGTATAGAAGTTGGGATGTATTGTTAAAATTGTACAAGGCATTGGTGAGGCCAATTCTGGAGTATGGTGTCCAATTTTGGTCGCCTAATTATAGGAAGGATGTCAACAAAATAGAGAGAGTACAGAGGAGATTTACTAGAATGTTGCCTGGGTTTCAGCAACTGAGTTACAGAGAAAGGTTGAACAAGTTAGGGCTTTATTCTTTGGAGCGCAGAAGGTTAAGGGGGGACTTGATAGAGGTTTTTAAAATGATGAGAGGGATAGACAGAGTTGACGTGGAAAAGCTTTTCCCACTGAGAGTAGGGAAGATTCAAACAAGGGGACATGACTTGAGAATTAAGGGACTGAAGTTTAGGGGTAACATGAGGGGGAACTTCTTTACTCAGAGAGTGGTGGCTGTGTGGAATGAACTTCCAGTGAAGGTGGTGGAGGCAGGTTCGTTTTTATCATTTAAAAATAAATTGGATAGTTATATGGACGGGAAGGGAATGGAGGGTTATGGTCTGAGTGCAGGTATATGGGACTAGGGGAGATTATGTGTTCGGCACGGACTAGAAGGGTCGAGATGGCCTGTTTCCGTGCTGTAATTGTTATATGGTTATATGGTTAATATATGGTTATTATATGTACCAAGGTATAGTGAAAAGCGCGACACAAAATACTGGACTGACTCAGCACCTCATATTTCACTTGTACAGCTTATCATACGATACTATATGATAAAACTTTATTCATCCCCAGAGGGAGATTTCTCTGCCGACAGTCACAACACACAACAATGTACACAAAACCTTGAAATTAAAAGTGACAAAAACAGAAAAGGACAAGCGACTGTTGCCTGGCTGCCGTGTGCACAGCGCCTTCACCGGAACATACCGGAACAAGCAAGCGAACGCAAACTTACCCCCGAGGCAGAGGATTCTAAAACTCCAGTGCCCCGCCCCCCACACTGGGTTCCCCTTTGTTCTCCCACCATCCCTCACGGCGGTTCCCCCCCCACGCCAGGTCCTCCATTGTCTTCTCCGCCCCTCCCTCATGCTCCACCGCCACTGAGGTTCCCGCTGCTGCTGTGGCACCCATTGCCGCTGAGGCCCCACCACTGCCGAGGCTCCCGATGCCGTCGAGGCTCTAGCTGTCGCCGCTGAGGCTCCTTCGGCCCAGGCAGGCCTCGCTGCCCGGTTTCTCAGCAACGGTGTGAATGTTGACTTCTCCAACTTCAAGTAACCCTTGCTTACCCACTCTCTCCATCCCTCCCCATGCCCAGTACCGTTAGGGCAGTCACGGTGGCAAGGCGGTAGAGTTGCTGCCTTACAGCAAAATGCAGCGCCAGAGACCCGGGTTCAATCCCGACTATGGGTGCTGTCTGTATGGAGTTTGTACGTTCCCCCCGTAACCTGTGTGGGTTTTCTCCGAGAACTTCGGTTTCCTCCCACACTCCAAAGAATTTCAGGTTTGTAGGTTAATTGGCTTGATAAAATGTTAAATTGTCCATGTTGGCGATATGCAGAATACTGCCCTGCCGATTACAACATTCAGAAGGTTCAGACGGTTACTTGAAGTTCGAGAAGTTAATATTCGTACCGCTGGGGTGTAAGCTCCCCAAGCAAAATATGAAGTGCTTTTCTTCCAATTTGTGCTGGGCCTGACTCTGACAATGGAGGAGGCCCAGGACAGAAAGGTCAGCGTGGGAATGGTAGGGGGAGTTAGAGAGAGATAATTTAGCTTGTAGTTGGTGATTGAAGATGATGGTTTATCACCATGACCTCAAGGTAAGTTGGCAATGGGTAATAACTGCTGTTCTTGCCACATCCCAAAACTGCAACAATCATTTGTTAGAGTGCAGAAGAGATTTGCCAGGATGTTGCCCTGAAATTATAAGGAAAGGTTGAATATGCTGGGATAGCTTTTCTAGAGTGTAGGAGGCTGAGGAGTGCTCCTAATAAAGTTACAAGTGATGTCGATAGGATAATAGTAAAAGTATTTTTCTTAGGGTAGGGAAGTCTAAATCTAGAAGGTACAGATATTAGATGGGAGGGGAGAAATTTAAAGATCTTGAGCACGTTTTGCACACAAGTTATAGGGTTTTATTAACACAAGATGTTTATATGGAAAGAGCTGCAGGAAAGATGAGAGAGGCAGAACATGGAGAATGTTTGAATGGAGTTTGGACAGATGTTTGGCTGGGAAGGGAAAATAAGTATTATGGTCACATTGTAGGCAAATAGAATGATGGGAGCCAGGTACCATGGTCAGCATGGGCAGGATAGGCTGTGGGGCTCGATTCTGTGCTGCATAACTCTCTCCTTTCTATAAATTAAACAAAATAGTCCCATCCAACAGGCAAGTTGAGTTTCCGTTACAAGTCTCATCACGTTGTCATGTTGGTCAACCTGTTGTCTCCTCAGTTTAACATGTATCACTTGCCCCGGTTATGAGCAATCTCCGTGAGTGGGAGCTGAACCTTCCGATGTTAATTTGATGCCACAATGATCATTTAGAAGAAATCACAAACCACAGCTTGTCTGCTGGTGTAAAATATGGAATTATGTACTCACTTGCCCACTTTAAAAAAAAAAAGATCAAGTCATGGACGGCACGGTGGCCCAGCGGTAGAGTTGCTGCCTGACAGTGCTTGCAGCGCCAGACACCTGGGTTTGATCGCAACTGCAGATGCTGTCTGTACGGAGTTTGCACGTTCTCCCCGTGACCACATGGGTTTTCTCCGAGATCTTCAGTTTCCTCTCACACTCCAAGGACGTATAGGTTTGTAGATTGGTATCAGTATAAATTGTCCCTAGTGGGTGCAGGATAGTATTAATGTGCAGGGATTGCTTGTCGGTGGGCCAAAGGGCCTGTTTCTGCACTGTATCTCTGAACTAAACTAAACTAAACATTATTAAACGGGGCGGGTGAGAGGTTGAGGCTGAACATCGTACAGAGAGTTAAGCAGACTCTCCTCCCCATCCCCAAGACCATGAGTTCTCAGATAAAAGATTGATCTGAAATGTTAGCAGTGTTTCTCTCTACATAAATGCCACAGAATGGCGGGGTAAGTTCACCATTTTCTCTTTTCCTTTCGATTTCTGGTTTTTCTGTTCCTTTGCCGAGCGCTCATTTTCCATCTTGATGTTTGCAGATGTTGATCCATTGATGCCATCAACAAGTGATGATCTGGAGAGGGTGTTTATTGCACCCAAGGAACAGCCAGTCACGCGAGGAAAGAACATCATTACAACTTTTAAGGTAAACCCACTCTGTCAGCCTCACCCATTCCCACACCATCTCTCTCTGGTGGCCAGGAATTACTCTGGGTTCTCCCTCTATTCCATCAGTACCTTGTGTTTTTTGCTCAAGATTCCAGAATGACATATCAGAGCAGCATGGTGGCGCAGCGATAGAGTTGCTACCTTACAGCGGCAGAGGCCAGGGTTTGATCCTGACTACTGTACGTGTGCTGTCTGCATGGAGTTTGTACGTTCTCCCCGTGGCCTGCATGGGTTTTCTCTGGGTGCTCTGGTTTCCACCTAATCATAATAGTACTTTATTAGCCAAGAAGGGTTTCGGGCCAAAACGTTACCTATCTCGTTTGCTCTATAGATGCTGCTGCACCCGCTGAGTTTCTCCAGCATTTTTGTGTACCTTTATTAGCCAAGTATGTTTTGCAACATACAAGGAATTTGATTTGACATATGCTCACACAATTAAGAGCAACAAGACGCCCAAATACATTTTAACATGAACATCCACCACACGACTCCCCCACATTCCTCACTGTGATGGAAGGCAAAAAGAGTGCAATCTTCTTCCCTTCTTTGTACTCCCGCGGTCGGGCCACTCGAACCTTCCGTTGTCGAGGCGATCTTGCCTCCCGCAGCCGGCAGTCGAGCCCTCCCCGCTGGTGCGATCAAGCTGCCGCATCGGGGGGATCTCAGCTCCCCCGCGCCGGGTGATCGGGCCCCGGGTCAGGGCTCGTCGAAACATCTGCGACTTGGAGCTTCCCGACATGAGTCTCTAGCCGAGACTGCGAGCTCCTCGATGTTCAAATCCACAGGCCGCGGTTGGAGTGTTGATCCCAGGCAAGGGATCGCAGGCTCCGATGGTAAGTCCACGTCCCCGCGGTGGGGCTCAAAGTCAGTCTCGAGCAAGACCGCCAGCACCATGATGTTAGGCCGCTGAGCGACCGGAGATACGATCCGGATAACAATCGCATCTCCGGCAAGGTAAGAGACTGAAAAATGTTTCCCCCGACCCCCCCCTTCCTCAGCCCCACATAAAACAAACTGGAGAACATTAACACAAACTTTTAAAACACACTAAAATAACAAAAAAGACGAAAAAACAGACAGACTGTTGGTGAGGCTGCCATCCGGTGGAACACCCGCCCCCCAACACTCCAAATGTTTGTAGGCTAATGGCTTGTTATAAGTGTAAATTGTCCCTGGTGTGTATAGGATAGTGTTAGTGATGCGGACTCAGTAGGCCATAGGACATGTTTCCATATAATCCTCCAAATTTTCGCCACCTCCAACGGGATCCCATTACTGGCCACATCTTCCCATCTGCACCGCTTTCAGCTTTCCGCAGAGATTGTTCCCTCCGAAACTCCCTGGTCAACTCGTCCCTTCCCACCCAAACCACCCCCTCCCCAGGTACTTTCCCCTGCAACCGCAGGAGATGCAACATCTGTCCCTTTACCTCCCCCCTCGACTCCATCCAAGGACCCAAACAGTCTTTCCAGGTGAGGCAGAGGTTGACTTGCACCTCCTCCAATCTCATCTACTGTATCCGCTGTTCCAGGTGTCAACTTCTCTACATCGGTGAGACCAAGTGCAGGCTCGGCGATCGTTTCGCTGGACACCTCCGCTCAGTCCGCCTGAACCTACCTGATCTCCCGGTTGCTCAGCACTTCAACTCCCCCTCCCATTCCCAATCTGACCTTTCTGTCCTGGGCCTCCTCCATTGGCAGAGTGAGGCCCAGCGCAAATTGGAGGAACAGCACCTCATATTTCGCTTGGGTAGCTTACATCCAGCGGTCTGAACATTGACTTCTCTAACTTCAGATAGCCCTTGCTATCTCTCTCCATCCCCTCCCCCTTCCGAGATCTCCCACTAGTCTTACTGTCTCCGACTACATTCTATTTTTGTCCCGCCCCCTCCCTTGACATCAGTCTTGACCCGAAACGTCGCCCATTCCTTCTCTCCAGAGATGCTGCCTCACCCGCTGAGTTACTCCAGCATTTTGTGTCTACCTTCGATTTAAACCAGCATCTGCAGTTCTTTCCTCCACATGTTTCCATGCTGTATCTCTAAACTAAACTCAACTGTATCGTAGGTGTGTGGGTAAAATGAGAATGTGGTATTGAACCACAGTGAACCAAGACTCGACAACAGCATCAAAGTCAAGGCTTGCTCTGCTTCTGTTTTCTATGTTTATGGGTTCCAATGTAGTAAGGAAGACTTTTCATCTTGTTGCAGATTTACAACACAGAACTGGAGAAGGAATACAATAATTTTCAGGATTGGCTTTATATCTTCCCCCTGTACCGGGGAAAAGCCAATGATGATGAATATGAAGATAATTGTGAAGATCGAATTATGGGCAAATGCAAGGTTAGCTCCACTGCTTTTTGCCATCGCATACTTCCAGTATTTGTCAGGAGCTCATTCAATACACATGAAATTGGAGTATTGTTACCAGGCGACAAATTAAGAGAATGTGATAGAAAATATTTAGCTAGGTTTCAGTGAAGGACGCACACACACACACACACACACACACACACACAAGCTGGGCAGAGAAGACAATGTCGCATGGAATCTAAAGAATAGTCCAACGTTGAATCGCAGATTAGCTCAGTGGCAAAAAGCAAGGGCAAAATGTTTGTATCAAGGTGAAACCTAGTACTCACACCATCGCTGTTTGGAGGCATTTCAATAATTAAGCTTAAATATGTTGGACCTGATAAGGATGTTTGCTGATGATAATTAAAGTAATCACATTGCTAACAAAAGGAGGAAAGCCTTGGAGCACAGGAATACATGGATGGTGTTGATTTAGCCTTATTGGAGATGTGAGTGCATGGTGTTCAGAAAGTCACCATTGAAGAAAATCCACATTACAGAAGAGTGCTGGAGGTGTTCCAACACATAACAATGGGTGAATCCCTATGGCCTGATCATGTGTATGCAAGGATATTGCAGGACACCAGGGAAGAAATGATTGGACCTTTGGCAGAGATGTTTGTGTCAGCGATAGTCACAGGTGAGGTGCCAGATGACTGGAGGATAGCTCCAGGATGGCTCTGGAGGATGGCTGATGATATGGAATTAAGTGGAGAAGCAGGTAATGTAGAGAAAACAGGGACTCTGCAGAAGGACTTGGACAGGTTGGGAGAAAGGGCAGAGTAGTGGCAGGTGGAATATAGTGCAGCAAAGAGTGGAGTCCTGCATTTTGGTGGTAGGAATAAAGTTGTAGACTATTTTCTAAATGGGTAGAGAATCCAGAAATCGGAAGTACAAAGGGACTTGGGAGTGCTGGTGCAGGATTCCCAAAAAGTTAATTTGTAAGTCAAATCGGTTGTAAGGAACGGGAACGCAATGTTAGCAAGAGGGCTAGAATCCAAAACCAAAGATGTAATGCTGAAACTCTAATGGGCACTGATAATGTCACATTTGGAGTATTGTGAGCAGTTTTGGGCACCATATATACAATATTTTATTACATGTCATTTGAACCTCAGTGAGGCTCAAACGACATATCAGAGGAAGTATGTGCTGGCTCTGGAGAGGGTCCAGAGGAGGTTTACAAGAATGATCCCAGGAATGAGTGGGTCAACATGTGATGAGCAATTGTTGGCACTGGGCCTGTACACGCTGAAGTTTAGAAGGTTGAGGGGGGGGACCTCATTGAAACTTACTGAATATTGAAAGGCCTGGATAGTGTGGATGTGAAGAGGATGTTTCCACTAGTGGAAGAGTCTAAGATTAAAGGTCAGAGCATCAGAATAAAGGGACGTTACTTTAGCAAGGAAATGAGGAGGAATTGATTTTGTTAGAGGGCAGTGAATCTGTGGAATTATTTGCCACAGAAGGCTGCAGAGGCCAAGTCAATGGATAGATTCCTGATCAGTACAAGTGTCAGGGGTTATGAGGAGAAGGCAGGAGAAGGAGATTAGGATGGAGAGATAGATCGGCCATGATTGAATGGTGGAGTAGATTTGATGAGCCATATAGCCTACTTCTGCTCCCATCACATATGACCTTATTTAAGAAAGGCTGCAAGGAAAATCCTGGGAACGAAATGGCGGTGAGCCTAAAATCAATGGTGGATAAAATATTGGAGGGGATTCTGAGAGACAGCTTCTCCGTGCATTTGGAAGAGCAAGGAGGCATGAGTCAGGTGGCTGGGTCACATGAATCCCTGCGGGACTGTAGGGGTGCAGGACTGTTCTAAAGAAGGAAATCAGGAGAGCAAAAAGGATGGGAGGGGTGAGATAGAAGATTACGGTGAACCCAAAAAGATTTTCTGTATATTAAGGGACAAGGAGTGACTTAGTAGAGAGTATGGTCCCTTCATTGATACAGTCAGAGTCTTGTTATAAAGTCAGGGAGTTTAAAACTAGAGGGCACAGGATGTGGATCTTTGGTATCCTCTAGCAAAGAGTGAAGACAATGGATGTATTCACCACACAGGTGAATAAACGTTCAGATATGAAGGTTTGCGGGGTTGGTGCAGGGTCCACTCCATATCAGAGACTCACATAGACACATTCCAGCTCCCATTGTGACCCATTCTGATTCTCCTCTCACCCATCGACTCCCCCTGAATCTGCCACATCTCCATTCAACAGGCATTGTCCAGTGGTCAATTAATCTACTGTTGAATCCCGGGACTCTGAGATGTGGTGGGAACCTCAGAATCCCGACTGGACGACGCAGTTGCCCAAACGCTGATGTTCTCACTCGTCATTACCCCAGTACTCCTGTTGGAATCGGCCCGCTGAGTTACTCCAGCATTTTGTGTCTTCAGTGCTGCTTATTCCAGTTGTGCAACGTTGCTACATCACAAATGCTACATGTTAGAACATCTGTCAAACGTTATCACGACATGTTACAAGTTACATTAGTCGGTAGGCGGTGCGACTCTCGTCAGCAGTGGCCTCTGCAGCCCGTCTGCGCTTTTATTATTTTTTGTCTATGTTTTTATGTAGTTTTTGTTTTTTTGTTGGGGTATGTGTGTGGTGGATGGGGGGTAGGGTGGGAGGGAGGGGGTAACTTTTAATCTCTCCCTGCACGGGAGACCCGACCTTTTTTTTGTCGGGTCTCCGTTGTCGTTGGGGCTGCAACGAGGAGCGGCCTCCAACAGGAGAAGACCGGGGACTCTGGTGCCGACGACTCACCTCACCATCGCGGAGCTGGCCGAGTCCAGAGCGGGTGGAGCGGTGGTGGAGCGCTGCTGCTGCTGCGGCCCGACCTCCGGAGATTCGGAGGCTGCAACTGCGGGTCTGGCGGACGGCGGCACCAGGAGCCCGCGGGTCCCTGGAGGGAGACCGCTTTTCAGGGCTCCCGCAATGTCGACTTCTCCTGCCCGTGTTGCGGGGTCGAAGAGCTCCTGGAGCGGGGCCTCACAGCACCGCCCCGCGCGGCTTGGAATGGCCGTGGGACTCTGCGAGCGCACGCCGGGGGCTCTAACATCAAGAACCCGGTGTGCGACCTTGCATCACCCGGCGTGGCTTTAATGGCCTTGGGACAATCACCATCGCCAGCCGGGTCCTTTGACTTTGACTCTGACATCGGGGGGAGGTGTGCAGTGGAGAGGGCAGTGGAGGGATAAGGTTTTTTTGGCCTTCCATCACAGCATTGTGATGAATGTTTATGTAAATTATGTTGCGTCTTGGGTCTATTTGTTTGTAATGTATGGCTGCAGAAACGTCATTTCGTTTGGACCTCAAGGGGTCCAAATGACAAATAAATTGTATCTTGTATCTTGTATTACTATGGCACTGAGTTACTCTAGCACCTTGTTACAAATGTCACACCTTACTATTGCACTGATGCTACTGTTCTGCCATGACACTATCGTGCGTGTTACAATTTCCACATGTTACTCTAGTGCTGTTACTTATGCCTGCAACATGGCAAGTTTTGTCGTATTTGTGTCACACCATCTAACACACGGCAACTGTAACATTGAACAGCAGATCTGACAGCGGCGCCTCACACCCTTTCACAAGATAAAAGTAAATGGTGCAGCTCATTAACTTTATTGAATTCCATTTATTTGTGGTTTTGCAGGGCTCCCTGCTCATCTACCCAAGTGATGAAGTGGAATCTGATTTAAAGATATTACAGGGAATTCCAACAAACAGGCCAGTCAAGCTTCTGGTCAGGGTTTATGTGGTGAAAGTGAGTACATCTGTCAACATTTTATGGAAATATTCACTTGGAGACTGTTGTATTGAGATTATCGTGAAAGGAGGCCTCTTCTCCTATTTTTACAATCATTTAATGTTCAATAAGTTTGCTTAAAGCCTAAAGTTGTAACTTCCAGAAGCAACATTTGTGGATGCTGGGAATGTTAGTGAATATTAGACAATGCTAGAAATAGGCAGCAATTCAGGTAGGATCTGTGAAGAGTGGTTAATATTTTTAGTATACAAGGGATGAGGAAACACTTTTCCTCACAGAGAGTGGTGAGTCTGTGGAATTCTCTGCCTCAGAGGGCGGTGGAGGCCGGTTCTCTGGATGCTTTCAAGAGAGAGTTAGATAGGGCTCTTAAAAATAGCGGAGTCAGGGGATATGGGGAGAAGGCAGGAACGGGGTGCTGATTGGGGATGATCAGCCGTGATCACATTGAATGGCGGTGCTGGCTCGAAGGGCTGAATGGCCTACTCCTGCACCTATTGTTTATTGTCTATTGTCTATAGGTACAATAAGTATATAAGTTAGTAGTTATAACGTTGATTACCTTCCATCATCACACCAAAAGGCACAGAGTGCTGGAGTAACTCATCAGATCAGGCAGCATCTCTGGAGAACATGGATAGGTGATATTTCGGGTCAAAACCCTTCTTCAAAACCATCGGAAGATGGTGTTCTGACCCAAGATTTACTAGAATGTTGCCTGGGTTTCAGCAACTAAGTTACAGAGAAAGGTTGAACAAGTTAGGGCTTTATTCTTTGGAGCGCAGAAGGTTAAGGGGGGACTTGATAGAGGTTTTTAAAATGATGAGAGGGATAGACAGAGTTGACGTGGAAAAGCTTTTCCCACTGAGAGTAGGGAAGATTCAAACAAGGGGACATGACTTGAGAATTAAGGGACTGAAGTTTAGGGGTAACATGAGGGGGAACTTCTTTACTCGGAGAGTGGTAGCTGTGTGGAATGAGCTTCCAGTGAAGGTGGTGGAGGCAGGTTCGTTTTTATCATTTAAAAATAAATTGGATAGTTATATGGATGGGAAGGGAATGGAAGGTTATGGTCTGAGCACAGGTATATGGGACTAGGGGAGATTATGTGTTCGGCACGGACTAGAAGGGTCGAGATGGCCTGTTTCCGTGCTGTAATTGTTATATGGTTATATGGTTAAGATCTCACCTATCCATGTTCTCCAGCCATGCTGCCAGACCCACTGAATTACTCCAGCACTTTGTGTACTTTTATCTATTAACTATCATCTATAATTCTTTGTTTCTACCTTTATCACATTATTTGAGATGCAGGGATTTTTAAATATCCATAAATTGTGGCAGCACAGTGAGAACAAAAGGGAAGATAGATATCGGAACGGCCAAGCGCAGGCTAGGCGCTCATTTTGCTGAATACTGCTCAGTTCGTCTAAACTTACCTGATCTCCCGGTTGCCAAACACTTTAATTCCCCTTCCCATTCCCACACTGACCTGCCTGTCCTTGGCCTCCTCCATTGTCAGCGTGGAGGCTAAATGGAAATTGGAGGTACAGCATCTCATATTTTGCATGGGCAGCTTACAGCCCAGTGGTATGAATATTGAACATAGACACAAAATGTTGGAGTGGCTCAGTGGGTCAGACAGCAAGATGTGGAATAAAGTAATGATGAAAAAGGAAACGGGCTATTGTGAGCTGTGTGCGAGGTGAGAATGAGTACACACAATGAGACTTGAGATGACTTTGAAGCTACTATCTTAGGTAGGGGAGGGATGGAGAGAGAGGGTGCAAGAGTTACTTGAAGTTAGATAAATCAATCATATTCGTCAATATTCATACCACTGGTTTGTAAACTGGGCAGTCATTCTTCGGTTGAAATCAGCATCTGCAGTTCCTTCCTGCAAACCCTGCCTGCGATTGTCTCTTCTACTGTGGAAAAAACAATGTCGGGATACCACCAGGGTTAGGATCTGCATCATGTTTTAGAGTCCAGACAAAGGCAGACGTGACCACCTGCACTTCACCTACGTTGCAGGAATGAAGTGGTTCTGGACACAATGGGAGAAAGGGCAGAATGATTATTTCCATCCAACCTCTGGTGATTTTCTAAAGATTTTTTTTCCTCCCAAGGCAACTAACCTTGCTCCCACTGATCTGAATGGGAAATCTGATCCCTATATTGTGGTTAAGATTGGTGAACAAGTACAGGACAGCAAAGAACGGTACATCCCCAAACAGTTGAACCCAGTCTTTGGAGAGTGAGTATTTCATGTGTTATAGAATCAGTGAGTGAATTGCTGAAGCACCTAAACCCGTTAAAGATTTGTGTGTACAATCTGTGCTTTCTTTCACCAATGTTTCTTATGTTCAAGAAAGGAAAGCACTCAATATGGCTTTTGAGGCATTGAAAAAAGTAAAATATACAAAGTACATAAAACATTGTTGATTGTTGATAGATATGTGATTGCTGTATTTGGGTGGGATCTTCAGCCCGGGAAGAATTGTTCCTCACAGTTGGTGGTTACGTGACAACCACTAGTGCATACAATTTAGCATAGCTAGACTGATATTGCAAACAGCATACGGTGTCCGCCATAATGTTTGGGATAAAGACCCATCATTTATTTATTTGCCTTTGTACACAATTTGAGATTTGAGTATAGAAGTTGGGATGTAATGTTAAAATTGTACAAGGCATTGGTGAGGCCAATTCTGGAGTATGGTGTCCAATTTTGGTCGCCTAATTATAGGAAGGATGTCAACAAAATAGAGAGAGTACAGAGGAGATTTACTAGAATGTTGCCTGGGTTTCAGCAACTAAGTTACAGAGAGGGGTTGAACAAGTTAGGGCTTTATTCTTTGGAGCGCAGAAGGTTAAGGGGGGACTTGATAGAGGTTTTTAAAATGATGAGAGGGATAGACAGAATTGACGTGGAAAAGCTTTTCCCACTGAGAGTAGGGAAGATTCAAACAAGGGGGCATGACTTGAGAATTAAGGGACTGAAGTTTAGGGGTAACATGAGGGGGAACTTCTTTACTCAGAGAGTGGTAGTTGTGTGGAATGAGCTTCCAGTGAAGGTGGTGGAGGCAGGTTCGTTTTTATCATTTAAAAATAAATTGGATAGTTATATGGATGGGAAGGGAATGGAGGGTTATGGTCTGAGCGCAGGTATATGGGACTAGGGGAGAATACGTGTTCGGCACGGACTAGAAGGGTCAAGATCGCCTGTTTCCGTGCTGTAATTGTTATATGGTTAATAGAAAAACATCACATGTGGTTAAAGTGCACATTGTCAGATTTTAATCAAGGCCATTTTTATATAAGGTACACAAAAAAGCTGGAGAAACTCAGCGGGTGCAGCAGCATCTATGGAGTGAAGGAAATAGGCGACGTTTCGGGCCGAAACCCATTTTTATACATTTTGGTTTCACCATGTAGAAATTACAGCAGTGTTTATTCATTGTTTGCTTTATAGGCATATCAAACTGAAATGATTTGTTTGCAGGAATCCCTCTGAAGACCAATATGTTTCAATCCCCCATTTAAAAATGCTTAATATTTTTTGTTATTTTCCCACCAAATTGTATGACTTCACTATCCATTGTATTATCATCTAACAACACTCTTCCATCCTTTCCATACATCTCTCAAAGTATCTTTACATCCTCATATTCTGTACAGCCATCCAGCTTGCATTATCAGTCATTTTAAAGTCCAAGGTTTATAAATTCAAAGTCACCCTATAAGATGATATCCATCTATGTGTAGGAAGAAACTGCCGATCTTGGTTTACATCGAAGATCGACACAAAATGCTGGCGTAACTCATCAGGACAAGCAGCATCTCTGGATAGAAGGAATGGTCTAGACCCTTCTTCAGACTCTTCAGAATATCTGAAGATGGGTCTTGACCTGAAAGGTCAACCATCCCTTCTCTCCAGAGATGCCTGACCTGCTGAGTTACTCCAGCAATTTGTGTTTATCTTTGGATTAAACCAGCATCTGCAGTTCCTTCCTACACAATCAGTCTATGTAATCTTTTGATGAATCTGAAAGTGGAGACCTGCCTTAAATATATTACTGAATGACAATAAAACAATGAATATTTTGTTTTTAAAGCTATTGATGCAAATGTTCTATGTATAATTATTTTGGTTCCTCAGAACCATTTGGTCCAATTGATTTGTAAAGTGATTTCAAGCATCTTGACTTCACAGTTAATTTGGACAGAATTTTTCAGTATAACTACATAACCATATACCAATTTACAGCACGGAAACAGGCCATCTCGACCCTTCTAGTTCTTGCCAAACACATATTCTCCCCTAGTCCCATATACCTGCGCTCAGACCATAACCTTCCATTCCCTTCCCGTCCATATAACTATCCAATTTATTTTTAAATGATAAAAACGAACCTGCCTCCACCACCTTCACTGGAAGCTCATTCCACACAGCTACCACTCTGAGTAAAGAAGTTCCCCCTCATGTTACCCCTAAACTTCAATCCCTTAATTCTCAAGTCATGTCCCCTTGTTTGAATCTTACCTACTCTCAGTGGGAAAAGCTTTTCCACGTCAACTCTGTCTATCCCTCTCATCATTTTAAAGACCTCTATCAAGTCCCCCCTTAACCTTCTGCGCTCCAAAGAATAAAGCCCTAACTTGTTCAACCTTTCGCTGTAACTTAGTTGTTAACTAGTATCTTCAACATGGAATTTTTTTTCTCAATGTTACAGAGTATTTGAAATGACTGTTGCGTTTCCAATGGAAACAGAGCTCACTATTTCAATATTTGATCATGATATGGTTGGAAAGGATGACCTGATTGGAGAAACAAAGCTGGATTTGGAGAATCGTTTCTACAGCAAGCACCGAGCACAGTGCGGACTGTCCAAACAATACGACATGTGAGTACACAATAGACAATAGACAATAGGTGCAGGAGGAGGCTATTCAGCCCTTCGAGCCAGCACCGCCATTCAATGTGATCATGGCTGATCATCCACAATCAGTACCCCGTTCCTGCCTTCTCCCCATATCCCCTGGCTCCGCTATCTTCAAAAGCCCGATCTAGCTCTCTCTTGAAAGTTTCCAGAGATCCGGCCTCCACCGCCCTCCGAGGCAGAGAATTCCACAGACTCACCACACTCTGTGTGAAAAAGTGTTTTCTCATCTCCGTTCTAAGCAGCTTACCCCTTATTCTTAAACATTGGCCGCTGGTTCTGGACTCCCCCTACATCGGGAACATGTTTCCTGCTTCTAGAGTGTCCAAACTGTTAATAATCTTATATGTTTCAATAAGATCGTCTCTCATCCTTCTAAACTGCAGAGTGTACAAGCCCAGCCACTCTATGCTCTCAGCATATGACAGTCCCGCCATCCCGGGATTTAACCTTGTAAACCTACGCTGCACTCCCTCAATAGCAAGAATGTCCTTCCTCAAATCTGGAGACCAAAACTGCACACAATACTCCAGGTGTGGTCTCACTCAGGCACCGTACAACTGCAGAAGGACCTCGATGCTCCTATAATCAACTCCTCTTGTTATGAATTACATTAGTATTAGGGCTGCTGCCACACAGTGCCAGAGATTGGGTTCAGTCCTGGCCTCCGGTGCCCATTGTATTACAATGTGAAAGTGGGATAACATAGAACTAGCGTGAATGGGTGATCAATGGTCGGTGTGGGTGTGGGTGTGGGCGTGGAATCAGTGGGCCGAAAGACCCGTTTCCACACTGTACTGTATCTCTAAACTGAACTGAATTCAAAGGTAAATATGAAATGCCTGATTCACTATATTTTCAACATTACATTTAAGGAAGTTCCTGAACATGCTAGGGGAGAAATGTGTTGCTTTCACTGAGGAGTTGACATTTTCCTTTATTCTCCTTTCATCATCTTCATTCGGTTGGTGGTGAAGGAAGGGAGACGAGGGGCCAGACCAGAGATGTGTCCCTCGGCCAGACTCGGCCAGACTAGGCTCGAAGGAAGGAAATAGCTCTCTCGTAGATAGAAAGTCATGAAGGAAACGGGGAACTTGGTTGGTCCAAGAAATTCTTGCTACAAAGTAAGGGTTGTTCTGTGCAAGGTACCATTTGGACGGGCAAAAATATTTGGAGCTGCACCTTAGTGGAGTGGAGCTCGGAAGCATTTCTGTAGCAGAAGGTAATGGAATTTTAGTGCTAGACTAATCATTCATTTTAAACGCCAAAGTGATAGATTTTAGTTGAGGATATGAAAGTAAAGGGAGCAAAGGCAGGTCTAGGAATTGGTCACAGATGCTGTAACCTGTTTGAATGTTGGAAGTGTCTCTGGTGCTGAACACCCTGTGAATGGCGGTCTGCAGTCACGCAACACCTAGCAGTGAAATTCTTCCGTCCTTGTTTCCGCAGTGACGGCTACAACGCCTGGCGTGACTGTCTGAAACCAACACAGATATTAACAAAACTCTGCAAAGATTCCCAGTTACCAGAACCGGAATACAGACTGGAAGAGGTGAAGGTCAGCAACAAAATATTCAAGATCCCCAACAACATTCTTCCAGTGGGTAAGAAGAATATTTTATGTTCATTTTCATTTTAATCCAGTGCAGACAATTGCAAGTGAAGGATTGAGAGCGAGCATTAGGAATGAGTGAGAGGAGGGGGGGGGGGATCCAGTAAAGTATGAAGGGAGAGAAGGTACAAGAAATGAGGTTATTTGATGCAAGGGGAGTGAGGATCATGATTGATTCTCCCGATGTCTTTTGACTGTTGATACATCAATTTCCCTCCTGGGATAAATAAAGTTATATCGTATCGCATTGTAAAATGGCCCATTCAATAGGAAAATTAACTGCAGCAGTTTGTAGAAAATTTCAGATGTTAGTATAAGCTAGAATAGCTTTAACAGTGTGAAATATGGTAGCATTGTGGATAATTAATGAACTAACAACATGTAGTCCTGGACCAAGGATCTAGAGATGGGTTTAAACATCACTGCAGTTTGGTAACTTGTGTTCACTGACCATAAAGAAGAGAATAGTGATGTTTAGTTTAGAGATACAGCACGGAAACAGGCCATTCGACCCAATGAGCCAGCACCGACCAGCGATCTCCGCACACTAACACTACCCTACACACACTCGAGACAATTTACATTTATACCAAGCCAATCAACCTACAAACCTGTTCGCATTTGGAGTGTGGGAGGAAACTGAAGATCTCGGAGAAAACCCATGTGGTCACAGGGAGAAAGTACAAGCCAGCATTAGTAGTCGGGATTGAACCCGGGTCTCCGGTGCTGTGAGGCAACAACTCACCGGTTGCGTCACCATGATGTCTTGAAACTGATCCACTTTACAAAAGAGGAGATACTGACAGCCTTAATGTCCTTAAAGATGGATGAATAAATGGCTGGGCCCTGGTCAGATATATCCTGGAATATTGTGGGAAGCGAGGGAAGAAATTGCTGTGGCTGTGCCAGAGAGTTTGATATCAGCATCAGCCTTCTTAAGGGACTGGACAGGCTAGATGCAGGAAGATTATTCCCGATGTTGGGGAAGTCCAGAACAAGGGGTCACAGTTAAAGGATAAGGGGGAAGTCTTTTAGGACCGAGATGAGAAAATCATTTTTTACACAGAGAGTGGTGAATCTGTGGAATTCTCTGTCACAGAAAGTAGCTGAGGCCAGTTCATTGGCTGGATTTAAGAGGGAGTTAGATGTGGCCCTTGTGGCTAAAGGGATCAGTGGGTATGGAGAGAAGGCAGGTATGGGATATTGATTTGGATGATCAGCCATGATCATATTGAATGGCGGTGCAGGCTCGAAGGGCTGAATGGCTTACTCCTGCACCTATTTTCTATGTTTCTATATTTCCTTTCTATAATGAGGTGTCATAACTGAACACAATACTCCAGCTGAGGCCAGACCAGACATATATTGGTTCAGATTTTTTCCACTGCTTTGACATTCTATACCTCTGGAATCTGGAATTATACAAGCCGCCATTAACTGCTCTCTCGATGTGCACCTACACCCCAGTTCTCTCCGCTCTTGTACCCATTTTACAACAGTCTCCTTTTCCCCATTATCGCCTCCTCCATACATCCCACCAAGCTGCATCACCCCATCTTTCCCCATGTTTAACTGCATCTGCCACACTGCTGCCCATGCCACCAGCCGGTTTACATCCTACTGCAATTAATGAGGAACATCCGAGCAAAGGGAATCTCTAGAACCCTTGTGTGTTGTAGAGTCTTGGTTACTGGGATTTGAAGAGGAGGCAGATGAATGTAAGAAATATCAGGTCATATGGTCATAAGTTCATCCAGGACAGGGGAAGCAAAAACCAGAGGACATAGGTTCAGTGGGAGGTAAAAAATTAACAGGTACGTGAAGGGCAACTTTTTTGCACCTTGAGTGATGGGGGTATGGAACGAGCTGCCAGAGGAGGTAGTTGAGGCAGTACAATAACAACATTTAAAAGACACTTGAACAGTTACACGGATAGGAAAGATTTAGAGGGATATGTGCCAAATGCAGGAAAATGGCCCTAGCTTAGATGGGGCATCTTGGTCAGCATGGACATGTTGGGCTGAAGGGCCTGTTTTTGTGCTGTATGACTCTATCAGTGTGGTTGTTTTTGAACTATCCCTAAAGCACTTGGCAAGCTACTCAAGCCAGGAATAATCAAGGATGGAGAAATCTTGTCGCATGCCAGCATGTTCCGTGTAGAAAGGTTGGATGGTAGTACAGCAGGTTTATACTGGAGGACCAACAGGCAAGAAATGTCCAGGGTATTAATTTAAAAACAGGAGACAAGATATGTGGTGGGAAGGGATCGGGAGCTGGAGAGAATGCAATGTCAGAAAGTGTTCAGAGCACAAGAAACAGCAGAAGGCAGACACACAAAATGACTTTTGGAGTCAAACTCAGCGGGACAGGCAGCATCTCTGGAGAAAAGGAATAGGTGACTCCTTTTGGGTCAAGAGCCAGGTTTTTATTGAGACCCGACCCAAAACATCACCCATTTTTCCTTCTCTTCAGAGATGTTGCTGAGGCCCGCTGAGTTACTCCAGCATTGGGGGTTCAGTTTTGTGTCGAATCTTTGGTCCTTTTAAATGGCAGCATCTGCAGTTCCTTCCTACACCCTTGACACCAGGGTGGACAGAAGCACCGGCAGGTCAGTAATTATTGAGTATTGAGTATTGAGTATTAACAGTTGTTTTTTGTATTTTAGGGGAGAACAAGAAAGGGGAACAGCCTGTGATGTCTGATGAACAGAAGGCTTTGTATGTGTTGAATCATTGGGAAGATATGCCAGAACGTTCTATTAAAATAGTGCCAGAGCATTTAGAAATCCGGAAGCTCCAGAAGTCGGACAATACAGGAATGCCACAGGTAACGATCATCAACATTCCAATATTATTCCTTCTGAGAGCCAGGCACCAGAGCTCTCCAGAGATTTCAGTTGCTACCAGTTTGTGCCAGGGACCTCCTGTAGAATAGCCTATTGTTCTGCAGCTGCGGTTGGATCAGGTCTCCTAGTGGGAGGAAGACACGTGCCTTCTCATAGAGAATAGGGATTGGCATGGTGGCGCAGTGTTAGATTTGCTGCCTTACAGCGCTTGCAGTCCCAAAGACCCGGGTTCGATCCCGACAATGGGTGCTGACTGTACAGAGTCTGTACGTTCTTCCCGTGGTCTGCGTAGGTTTTCTCCAAGATTTTTTTTAGTTTAGTTTGGAGGAGATACAGACCCTTCAGCCCACCGGGTCCGGGTTGAGCAGCGATCCTGCACATTAACACTATCCTACACCCACCAGGGACAATGTTTACATTTACCAAGCCAATTAACCTACAATCCTGTACATCTTTGGAGTGTGGGAGGAAACCGAATCTCGGAAGAAACCCACACAGGTCATGGCGAGAACGTACAAACTCTTCGATTTCCTCCCACACTCCAAAGACATAGAGATGTATAGGCTATTTGGCTTGGTATAAGTGTACATTTTCCCTCGTGTGTGTGTGTGTGTGTAGGATAGTGTTGGTGCGCGGGGGTCGCTGGTCAGTGCGGTCACGGTGGGGCGAAAAGCCTGTTTCTGCGCTAAACTAAAATAAACTAAAACTGATGGTGTGTAAAGAATGATGATTAGGAGCGAGATACAAAGGTAAACAAGAAGATGCAACTGCTGGAAATCTGAGAAACCAAAATCTAGGAATGATTTAGAATCAGGTTGTGTGGAAAGACTCCTTCACCTGGAATCCCAATGCAGTTTCTCTTTTTACTGATGCTGCCTGCGTCCTGTATCAAAGGTATTATAAATATGAGATGATTAGATCATCGGTGAAATTGGGGAATCTGGGATTGCCTGATGGATGGCAAGTGGGAGGCTTTCCAAAGTGAGATAGCACGGGTAAAGGGGCAGCATGTTCCTGTCGGGGTGAAGGGCAAAGCTGGAATGTTTAGAGAACCCTGGTTAACAAGAAGAGGCGGGCAACAGATTTAGGCAGCATGGATCAGACAAACCCCTCGGTGAATACAAAAGGGGTGGGTGGGCGTACACTGAACAAAACAATCAGGAGGTCGAATAAATCACTAGGGCCTGACCAAGGATATCCTTGGACATTGTGGGAAGCTATGGAAGAAACTGTGGAGCCCCATTGCAGAGACATTTGCGAGTGTGTGCGCGCACGTGCGTGCGTGTGTGTTTTCATGCCTCACAAATCTGATAGTATTTGAAGAGGTAGCCAAGAGGATTGATGAGGGCAGGGCAGTGGACAATAGTCCATATGGACTGCATGTAGGCTAATCTGGAAGCTAATCACATGGAATGTGAGGTGAGCTGGCCCATTGGATTTAACATTGACTTGGAAGAAGGAATCAAAGGGTGATTATGGAGGCTTGCTTTGTCCCAATGGTGTGCTGCATGGGCCAGTGCTGGCCCACTGGTTTTAAAAAAAAATCATTTTGATAACCATGCAGTTAACTTAGTAAATTTGCAGATTATGCCAAAATTGGTGAATTCATGGATAGCAAGGAAAGATTGCTAAATTTACCACAGGATCTAGATCAGTTGGGAAGATGGGCCAAGGAATGGCAAATGGAATTTAACTCTGACAAGTTTGAGGTGTTGTTCTTTGGTGTGTCAAATCAGGGCAGAACATGCAAGTAAAATGATAGAGCTCTGGAGAGTGTTGCAGGCAGGGAGATCTGGTGGGACAGGCGTGTGGTTAGGGTTTTACACAGCAAGTGTCTAGTCTAACTTATACTCGTCCGAGTTCCAGGTTAGTTTCTCTCAGTTGTAAAATATCCTCTTTTTCAAGTATTTATTTAATTCCCTTTAGCATGTACTTGGTAAAACCAGTCAATATAAAACCCCGACAGCCTATCAGGTAAGAGATTACAATCTAAGAATGTACAGAATTAACTATATTTGGCATTAAACCCATATCCTCCAGGTGTAAGCAGTGAAAAATGTATTTCCCCAGTGTTTTCATATTTCTTATTATTTTTGCGTTCTGAATATGGAGAAGGTGATAGATAGCGATATAATCCCTTCCTGAACTTGCATCTGCTGTGATGCCATTGCCTCCGATGGTCACACACTATGCCAGCAATAGTTAATGAATAAAATTCTTGATTAGTCCGAGTGTCGGGGGTTATGGGGAGAAGGCAGGAGAATGAGGTTAGGAGGGAGAGATAGATCAGCCATGATTGAATGGTGGCGTAGACATGATGGGCCGAATGGCCTATTTCTGCTCCTATCACTTATAAGGTCAATGGCTTACCTGGCATGGGGGAACATATTCATGTGCCTGTGTTGGGATAGAGACAGAAATGCATTCATCATGAACCCATAATTCAACTTTAGACATGAATCTTACCCGTTTGTTCTCTGAATCATTGAATGACATTATTGTTAGTTATTGTGGCAGGAATCAGTTCCACAAACTCACCAAAGATTTTAGGAAAATACTTCTCTTGCATGTCCTAGTCCCTGCTGCTTGTGATTTGTATGCACAAGCCCAGGTGCTGAACAATGATTTAATAGAAAATATATATAAAAAATAATAGACAAACACTCCCTGGATTAAATTTCTTTCTTTCATAATTCCAAACAGCTCTGTTATATTATATTGCCCTCGGTTTTCTTGTTAGAAAGAACAGTTGCTATATGACTCCAGCCATCTTCACACATTATTCTAATCTCTACCTTTCTGCTTTCTGTAATTAATTGAGTATTCTTTGCAATTTTTGCAGTAACGATCTAACTGTAATTTTAACAACCTCTTCTTTACACCTCCCAAAACGGAATACCTTTCCCTGTACCTAACTCATGCCCCCATTACTGATTATCCTTTTCTTTTGCCCTCTCATTCAATATCCTTTTCTCTATCTCTATCCCGTCCCAAACTAAATGCTCTCCTCTCTGCCGATGACTATCCTTCCTCCTGCTCTCACGTCAAGCTACTCTTCTGAGAGATCTTATTGCTCAATAGCCTTCACTTTAACCATGGCATTAACTATCTTTTCTCATCCTTAACAATGGAATATCCATATCCTCATTAATCTGAATATTGTTTAGATATCCGCCCCAAAATAAATATCCACACATCCACAACGATATCCTTCTCGGCATCTCCACATGTGCTTCTCTGTTCCCCCGTAGTTCAATATGTTACACATAGCTCTGAACCAACAGGCCCACATCTGACTGCCCATCTCCGGACAACACAATAATGGAATCCTGATCTCTGCATCTCCCTGTCCCTTGTTTATTGCTGTTGCTGAAATAGAGCAATCTCCAAATATAGTCTGACCAGAAGCATTACTGATGAAGGTTACTGATTTAGGAGTGGGTCTGCTTGTGTGTACAGCAGTGGAAGGTGTGAATTGGAACATATGCCCATTGCAAGCATCGCTATTCATTGGACGAGGGGGACATCATTCATTTTACTCTTGTTGGTCATTTTAATTTGGGTCTGATAAAAAGCATTATCAAGAATTCTGAACAATGTTTTAATTCAGTTTTAAAATTAAAGTAATGCTCTTCGGTTTTGTCAAATTTGATGCATTCACTGGACTATTTTATCACGACTCACCTGTACCACTGTCTACTGTGTGTTGAACAGCTATGAGCTGCGAGTTATCATCTGGAACACAGACGACGTGCCTCTTGATGACGTGAATCCACTAACTGGAGTCGAATCCAGTGATATCTACATCAAAGGGTATTCGTCACTGTTATACATCGGCTTGTTTGTCAGTTTAGCTTATTGTCATGTGTACCGAGGTACAGTAAAAAGCTTTTGTTGCATGCTAACCAGTCAACGGGAAGACAGTATGCGATTACAATCCAGCCATCCACAGTGTACAGATACCATATAACCATATAACAATTACAGCACGGAAACAGGCCACTCGGCCCTTCTAGTCCGTGCCAAGCACTTATTCTCCCCTAGTCCCATCTACCTGCACTCAGACCATAACCCTCCATTCCTTTCCCGTCCATATAACTATCCAATTTATTTTTAAATGATAAAATCGAACCTGCCTCCACCACTTCCACTGGAAGCTCATTCCACACAGCCACCACTCTCTGAGTAAAGAAGTTCCCCCTCATGTTACCCCTAAACGTCTGTCCCTTAATTCTCAAATCATGTCCCCTTGCTTGAATCTTCCCTACTCTCAATGGAAAAAGTTTATCCACGTCAACTCTGTCTATCCCTCTCATCATTTTAAAGACCTCTATCAAGTCCCCCCCTTAACCTTCTGCGCTCCAAAGAATAAAGCCCTAACTTGGTCAACCTTTCTCTGTAACTTAGTTGCTGAAACCCAGGCAACATTCTAGTAAATCTCCTCTGTACTCTCTCTATTTTGTTGACATCTTTCCTATATTTTGGTGACCAAAATTGTACACCATACTCCCGAATTGTCCTCACCAATGCCTTGTACAATTTTAACATTACATCCCAACTTCAATACTCAATGATCTGATTTATAAAGGCAACAACACCAAAAGCTTTCTTTACCATCCTATCTACATGAGATTCCACCTTCAGGGAACTATGCACAGTTATTCCTAGATTCCTTTGTTCACCTGCATTCCTCAATTCGCTACCATTTACCATATACGTCCAATTTTGATTTGGCCTGCCAAGATGTAGCACCTCACACTTATCAGCATTAAACTCCATCTGCCATCTTTCAACCCACTCTTCCAAATGGCCTAAATCTCTCTGTAGACTTTGAAAATCTACTTCATTATCCACAACACCACCTATCTTAGTATCATCTGCATACTTACTAATCCAATTTACCACACCATCATCCAGATCATTGATGTATATGACAAACAACAGTGGACCCAACACAGTGGATCCCTGTGGCACCCCACTAGTCACGGCCTCCAACCTGACAAACAGCCATCCACCATTACTCTCTGGCATCTCCCATTCAGCCACTGTTGAATCCATCTTGCTATTCCACCATTAATACCCAACAATTGAACCTTCTTAACCAGCCTTCCATGTGGAACCTTGTCAAAGGCCTTACTGAAGTCCATATAGACAACATCCACTGCTTTACCCTCATCAATTTCCCTAGTAATCTCTTCAAAAAATTCAAGGAGATTAGTCAAACATGACTTTCCAGGCACAGATCCATGTTGACTGTTCCTAATCAGACCCTGTTTATCCAGATGCTTATATATATTATCTCTAAGTATCCTTTCCATTAATTTGCCCACCACTGACGTCAAACTAACAGGTCTATAATTGCTAGGTTTACTCTTAGAACCCTTTTTTAAACAATGGAACAACATGCGAAGTACGCCAATCCTCCGGCACTATTCCTGTTTCTAATGAAATTTGAAATATTTCTGTCATAGCCCCTGCTATTTCTACACTAACTTCCCTCAATGTCCTAGGGAATATCCTGTCAAGACCTGGAGACTTATCCACTTTTATATTTTTCAAAAGTGTCAGTATTTCCTCGTCTTTGAATCTCATAGGTTCCATAGCTACTCTACTTGTTTCCCTTACCTCACATAATTCAATATCCTTCTCCTTGGTGAATACCGAAGAAAAAAAATTGTTCAATATCTCCCCCATCTCTTTTGGCTCTGCAGATACCTGTCCACTCTGACTCTCTAGTGGACCAATTGTATCCCTCGTTATCCTTTTGCTATTAATATAGCTGTAGAAACCCTTTGGATTTACTTTCACCTTACTTGCCAAAGCAACCTCGTATCTTCTCTAATTTAATAATAATTAGCTTTTCTAATTTCTTTCTTAAGATTCTTTTTACATTTGTTATACTCCTCAAGCACCTAATTTACTCCATGCTGCCTATAATTATTGTAGATCTCTCTCTTTTTCCAAACCAAGTGTCCAATTTCCCTTGAAAACCATGGCTCTTTCCAATTTTTACTATTTCCTTTCAACTGAACAGGAACATAAAGATTCTGTACTCTTAAAATTTCACCTTTAAATGTTCTCCATTTCTCTTCTACATCCTTCCCATAAAACAAAATGTCCCAGTTCACTCCTTTTAAATCCTTTCGCATCTCCTCAAAGTTAGCCTTTCTCCAATCAAAAATCTCAACCCATGGTCCAGTTCTGACCCTCTCCATAATTATATTGAAACTAATGGTATTGTGATCACTGGACCTGAAGTGCTCCCCAACACATACCACTGCCACCTGACCTGTCTCATTTCGTAACAGGAGGTCCAGCACTGCCCCTTCTCTAGTAGGTACCTCTATGTATTGCTGCAAAAAACTATCCTGCACACATTTTACAAACTCCAACCCATCCAGCCCTTTTACAGAATGTGTTTTCCAGTCTATGTGTGGAAAATTGAAATCTCCCACAATCACCACCTTGTGCTTACTACTAATCCATGATAAGGGAATAACGTTTAATGCAAGATAAAGCCAGTAAAGTCCGATCAAAGATAGTCCAAATGAGGTAGATAGTAGTTCAGGACTGCTCTCTAGTTGCGGCAGGGTGGTTCAGTTGCCCGATAACAGCTGGGAAGAAACTGCCCCTGAATCTGGAGGTGTGTGTTTTCACACTTGCATCACATTGTTAACATTCAGATCTCTTTCTGTTGCATTCACCTCCCCCTCCCATCCCCAGCTCCCCTGGATCCTGGGATGTTGCTCCAGTAGCCCAACTGGGAGCTGTAGTGCGTGAGAGTACTGCTGAGATGTGGGATGGGATGCAGGGGGGTGATGGATGGAATGATCGGGCTGTGGCTCGATAAGACGAATGCCTTTGGTTGAGTAATGTGCTAGAGGAATGCGCGGGGTGGTTAGAGCTAGCAGGGGGAGTGGTTCTGGGAGGTGAGTTGGGAGGCAGGACGATGGTATATTTGGGGATGTGGCAGGGTGTGATGGTGTTGATGTTAGGGCGTGATGAGCATGTGAAGGGTTGGGTGTGGGAGCGTAGTTGGAATGTGTTTGTTACTGGCTGCGGGGACTGTCAACCTGCAATCCGAACAATCTCACGTGAATTCATTAAATAAATTCCATGGTACGTTTACAGATCCTTCTTGACTGAAAGTAAAGATAAGACCATTAATTGTCAAATTAACTTACTCCCCTCCCCCACAACTCCCCCTCCTGCCCCCCCCCTCACTCCCTCACCCCCCCCTACAACTCACTCCCTCACCCACAACCCCCCCCCCCCCCACAACTCATTCTCCCTTCCCACATCCCCCTCTCTCACTGCTTATCCCCACTTCTCCGTACACCCACAACTCATTCTCCCTTCCACACATCCCCCTCTCCACAGCTTATTCCTCCTCCCTCCTCCAGACCATCTCATTTCCTCCCCCACCCATCCCAAGAAATTGCTCTCAGACATGCAACCATTTAATAAGCAGCGCCTCATCCTTAGAAGATCTGTAATATCCAAATAAATAAATCTTCATCTTCCTCCTCTTCTTGCGAATGAAACATAAACCAAAGGAATAGTTGGACCTCAAGCCGGTTGTTGAGCAGCCAGGTTGTTGTATCTGTTGGCGTCAATGTCTGCCAGGCCCTGAGCTCCATTTGGTGGGTGGTAGAGCGGGCACCCAGAGATGACATGGTTGGCAGGAATAAATGGCAATGAGACATGGGAGCTATTAAGAAGAATCAGAATTGAGAAGAGACAGGGTTGTCCTGAACAATACCGTTCCTACAAGGAAACTAAATCTTCTCTCGTGTCTAAAATTATAATTTAATCTTGCAGTTGGCTGAAAGGTTTGGAAAATGATAAACAAGAGACCGATGTCCATTTTAACTCTCTGACTGGAGAAGGAAATTTCAACTGGAGGTTTGTTTTTCGCTTTGACTACTTGCCAACGGAGAAGGAGATTGTTTATAAGAAGAAAGAATCCATTTTCTCCTTGGAGGAATCGGAGTTCCGTCAGCCTGCCGTGCTCACGTTACAGATCTGGGACTACGATCTGATTTCTGCCAACGATTTTCTTGGTAAATATTTTAAATATTCCAGTTCAGAATTGTATTTGTAAAGTCTTCCCCCCCTTTTTATCTTAAATATTATTTCCTCTTCTAAAAGATTTCATATCCAGAGGAACAGTGTAGAAGAGCTTTCTTAAGGGGCTGTCCCACTTGGGCGACCTAATTTGCGAGTTCTGACATACTCACAGCATGGTCGACACGAGGTTCTAGGAGGTCTTTGTAACTCTCCTTCATGCTCTAGAGTAGTCCCCGTGTACTCAAGGCCTCAGCTAGGTCGCGGCGTATTTTTCAACATGCTGAAAAATGCCCTTGAGTAAAAAGAGCTACAAAGGACTATCTTCCCCCCCTACTTATAAGAAATATTGCTTTTCAGCAGAATTTCAGCTTAGCTATTCTGACTACATCCGTGGCCACTTTTCCCATCACACTCCCCGTATGTGAACTGCAGGGTTAACCAAATTATAACCTACTCATCTCCCTTATAATTCTCAAAATTACTGACAATGTAGATATATGTATATGTATAAATAATAATTATATATATATATATCCTTTTTGCCACTGTAGGCTCCATTGAACTGAAGCTGAACGACATGGTTCGACCAGGAAGGACAGCTGACCAATGTACCATCAAGATGGCGAAAGAGAAGGCGGGTCCGCGCGCATCCATCATCCGGGGAAAGAGGATGAAGGGATGGTGGCCCATGACCAAGGTGAAAGAAGAAGAGGACGAGGAAGAAGAAGAAGAGGAAAGCAAAAAAAAGAAGAAAAAAAAGAAAAAGAAGAAAGTAAAAATCGAGGATGTTGAATATACGGACAACTCTGGCAATACGTACATTCTTAGGGTGAGATGCTGTTTACTTCAGACATCAGCAGCTCCAATGGAAATGTGTGTGGTCAGGAAGTTATTTCTTCATATCTTGACCTGGGTCAATTCTGGGTCATTCAGGTGGGATTTATTTTAAATGGTGAACCTGGCTAGGCTCAGTCCCCCTGCAGTAAGGGGGGGGGGGGGGGGGGGGGGGGGCGGAGAAGATGTTTCCACTAGTGGGAGATTCTAGGACCAGAGGAATTAATGGTTGTTCCTTTAGGAAGGAGATGAGGAGATGATGAAGAATTTCTTTAGTCAGATGGTGGTGGATCTATGCCACAGAGGGCTGTGGTGGCCAAGTCAATAGATGCATAGATTCTTGATTAGTACAGGTGTCAAGGGTTATGGGGAGAATGGAGTTAGGAGGGATAGATCAGCCATGATTGAATGGCAGAGTAGACTTGATGGGCCGAATGGCCTAATTCTGCTCCTATCACATGTCCTTATAACAAAGTTTCTCACTGCATCTTGATAGAAATTACAAAACAATCCCAAAAGTACAGTCCAGAAATGGGCCCTTTCACCTGGTCCATACTGAGTGTGATGCGGTTACACTGATTACATCTGTACACATTAGGTGGCTATCCCACTACTCCTTCCCACTGGCAGCTTGTTCCATATAAACCATTGTATGAACATAGAACAGTATACTTCTCCTCCCTGCTGAACAATTACAGGACGTAGAACAAAGAACAGTACATCACAGGAACAGGCCCATGGTCCATAATATCCTTGCCCAACGTGATGTCAGGTAAATGAATCTCCTCTGCCTGCGTGTGATCCATAATCGCTCCATTCTCTGTATAGCCATGTGCCTTTCGCAATGCCTCTTAAATCCCTCTATCATATCTGCTCCCACCTCTGGCAGTGCATTCCAGGCATCCAGCACTCTGTATGGAACAAGCTGTCTGAGGAGATAGTTGAGGCAGGAACAATCCCAACATTTAAGAAATAGTTAGACAGGTACATGTATTGGACAGGTTTGGAGGGATATGAACCAAACGTGGGCAGGTGGGATGAGTGTAACTGGGACATGTTGCCCGGTGTGGGCCAAAGGGCCCGTTTCCACTCTGTATCACTCTATGCCTCTATGTGTGGAAAAATAAACTTCCCCCATATATCATCTTTGACGTTTGCCCCTCTCATCTTAAAGCTATAGCCTCTCATCTTTCATAATCCCCCTGGGAAAAGGGTTCTGACTGCTCATTGAGGATCCTGCTCATATCACCAGGCTCCGCACATTGATTTGTCCTTTAGTCCCCGAGGGGACTACTCTCTCCCTCACTAGCCTCTGATTTCCAATATTCTCCTTAATCCTACTTGCCAAAAGCCATTCATGTCCTCATTCTGCCCTCATAATTTTGTTCTTAATCTCTCCCGTATCTCTTTTAAACCTCAAAGGATTCATTAAATATAAATGTCCATCCCTGAAAAATGCCTCTTTCTTAGTTTACATAGAAAATCAAAGGTTTGATCAAAACTAAAGTTCTCTAATCTTATCATCTTTGCGTCTTGCTCGTACAGGTACTTGGTGGCTCTGAACTCTTAGTACCTGACCTTTAAATGTCCCTCACGTATTGGATGTTTAGTGTAGTTTAGAGGTACAGCGCAAAAACAGAGCGTTGGCCCACCGAGCTCACACCGACCAGCGATCCCCGCACATTAACACTATCCTACACACACTAGGGACAATTTACATCTCAGAGAAATCACATGATGGTCACTGGGAGAACATACAAACTCTGCACAGACAAGCACCCGAAATCACACCCAAAGTCCAATAAACATATAAGATTATTAAGGGTTTGGACACACTAGAGGCAGGAAACATGTTCCCGATGTTGGGGGAGTCCAGAACCAGGGGCCACAGTTTAAGAATAAGGGGAAAGCCATTTAGAACAGAGTTCAGGAAACACTTTTTCACAGAGAGTGGTGAGTCTGTGGAATTCTCTGCCTCAGAGGGCGGTGGAGGCCGGTTCTCTGGCTACTTTCAAGAGAGAGCTAGATAGGGCTTTTAAAGATAGCGGAGTCAGGGGATATGGGGAGAAGGCAGGAACGGGGTACTGATTGTGGATGATCAGCCATGATAGAGGTCTTTAAAATGATGAGAGGGATAGACAGAGTTGATGTGGACAAGCTTTTCCCTTTGAGAATAGGGAAGATTCAAACAAGAGGACATGACTTCAGAATTAAGGGACAGAAGTTTAGGGGTAATATGAGGGGGAACTTCTTTACGCAGAGAGTGGTGGCGGTGTGGAATGAGCTCCCAGTGGAAGTGGTGGAGGCAGGTTCATTGGTATCATTTAAAAATAAATTAGATAGGCATATGGATGAGAAGGGAATGGAGGGTTATGGTACGAATGCAGGCAGGTGGGACTAAGGGGAAAAAAATTGTTCGGCATGGACTTGTAGGGCCGAGATGGCCTGTTTCCGTGCTGTAATTGTTATATGGTTATATGGTTATATGATCACCTTGAATGGTGGTACTGGCTCAATGGGCTGAATGGCCTACTCCTGCATGGATTGGACCCGGGTCTCTGAAGCTGTGAGGCAGTAGCTCTACCGCTGCGCCACCGTGTTGTTCTCTCTGGCAGCTGCTCCTAATTTAATTTTGCCAACCGAACATAATCTTGAATCAGTCCTCCTTCAATTTAAGACCGTAACTCTAGGACTAACTTTATGGTTTTCCACAACTACTCAGGCCAGCAGCATAAACTATGGTTGCTGTCGTAATGGGCTCCTCCTCAAAATTCCCCCACCCCCTCAAATGCATTTTACAACCTCCACCCATTTAATGCCTTGCACTTGGGCAATCCTGGCCAACAATCCTCACGGCTACAACCCTCTTGTTAGATACCCTACTGTGATGTACCTACATATCGGTTGTTCTAATTGCCACTGAGAATTGGAGGCCTCCAACAATATAACCCCATCAAAGTGATTATCCCTTCCTTATTTCTAAGTTCTATCCACGTAGCCTCACTGACCAATCTCTCCAGGATATCCTCCATAACTATTGCCATGAAACATTCCCTCTGCTTTTATACCCCCCCTCTATCTAACTTTTATATTCTCTTGTTTATGACAGGGTAAAATTGAGGCTGAGATGCACTTGCTCACTCTGGAAGAAGCAGAAAAGAGTCCTGTTGGCCTTGGTCGCAAAGAGCCTGAACCACTGGATAAACCCAAGTAAGTGAACAAAATGGGATTAATATAGAAGGGTGCAGACTGGTTAGCATGGACAAGTTGGGCTGAATGGCCTGTTTCCATGCTGTGTGATTCTATGATATGATTCCATCCTGATTCTTCCTGCCAGCATGCATCTACTTGCATCTCTCTGCACCAAGGTCCATCTGCTGATGCATCAGCTCTCTACCATCCTGCAACATACAACTTCCCTCCTCGTTTCTTTCACAAATTTAGAAATTGTGAGTTGCACCTCCAGATCGAAATCATTGACATAGATCCAAAAAAGCAATGACTCTGTTCCTTGGGTACACACAGCTCACTTTCCTTCAGTCCAAAACTCAAACATTAACCATCACCTGCTATTCAACTATCCATACCATCAATGTCCCTTTGTTCCCAATGCTTGAACTTTGCCAATAAGTGTGTGACATGGCATGTGATCAAACACCTCCTGTGCTACTGTGTTATTCTCATTAACTATATTTTTGCCTCCTTAAAAATGTCCATTGTATTTGCCTCATGCTATTTGCCCTTAACACGTCCATGCTGGCTTCCCTTAATTCATCCATTTCCCTCTGGGGTATTTTTAATAATGTCCCCAGAATGGTGTTTCCAAAAGCAGACTCTTGGCTGTGGTTGAACTGATCAGACTGGAGCTCCTGTGTTGAAGAATAACACCTTTTTTGAACAAGAGAATAACATAGAAAATGTGCAAAACTGCAGATTTTGGAAATTTGAAATAAAAAGTGAAAAACCCGGAGACACACACAGCAGGACAGGCAGGGTCAAGTGCCCATTCCTGTGCCTGGAGACACACAGCAGGACAGGCAGGGGTGAAACCAACATTCCTAAACTAGAACCATTTGCCTGCACTTGGCTCACATCCCTAGAAACAATTGTTGTATCTGGGAAATAGAGAAACCAAGTCCAAGCGTTTTAAGTTAGTTGAAGAAGGGTTTTTAAAGTTAGTCTGAAGAAGTGTTCCAACCCAACACATTGTCTGCCAATTCCCTCCACAAATGCTGCCTGACCTGCTGAGTTCCTCCAGAACTTTGTTTAACAAGGCAAATTATGGGTGATCCCCGTCACGAATAACAAGGATTACATATGAATTTTTTCGAGTCTGCATGAATGAGATCCTAAAGAGGCATGACATGAGATGAGGCCTTGGGCAGACATGCATTAATCACATTGAGTGGTAGCAAGGTCTGAGGGACCAGTATATTGTAGGGAGGCAGAGGAGATTCACCAGCATGTTAACCATAACCATATAACAATTACAGCACGGAAATAGGCCATCTCGACCCTTCTAGTCCGTGCTGAACACGTATTCTCCCCTAGTCCCATACACCTGCGTTCAGACCATAACCCTCCATTCCTTTCCCGTCCATATAACTATCCAATTTATTTTTAAATGATAAAAACGAACCTGCCTCCACCACCTTCACTGGAAGCTCATTCCACACCGCCACCACTCTCTGAGTAAAGAAGTTCCCCCTCATGTTACCCCTAAACTTCTGTCCCTTAATTCTCAAGTCATGTCCCCTTGTTTGAATCTTCCCTACTCTCAGTGGGAAAAGCTTATCCACATTGTCTGAGAAAGAACTGTTCTATTCTTAGGAGAAGCTGTGTAGACTGGATTTATTTTCCTTGGAGCAGAGGTGTTCAAAATGATGCAGGGCACAGACGGGGTAGATGGTAACAAACAATTCCCCAGAACAGGTTCAAAAATGAGAGGTCACATTGTCCTAGTGCTCTGTCCACAGCAGAAGTTTGCCTACAACACTGGCCATCACACCCTCGCTGTTGGTGACTTGTGAAACACTCGCAGCAGACCAATATTCTCTGGTCCTCTGAGCAGCCTGTAAATGCTTTTTAACAATCACTTTACACAAGTGACTTTATCCTTCATGGGTGGCTTGATTATATTCATGCAGTCTTTTCTTGGACTGGTTAGCACACAAACAATAGCTTTTCACTGTACCTTTGTACACATGACAATAAACTAAACAGTGAATGTTTCTTTTGACCAATTTATTTAATCTGAACATAGTCATTTGGTTGTTGCCAGCATTGTCATGGTTTAAACTAGCTTAGTTATATTTTAGCTCCAGGCATAGGATCAGCACTGAAAGATCAGTACATGTGAGGCTCCAGTTTTTCTGCATCACATGTCATGGGGATAAAGGTGAAAGTTCCAGCACCCTGTCATATTACTACTGTTCTGTTGACTTCCATAAAGACAGAAATCTTCTGCATCCATAGTTTCCAGTGTTTCATCATTGGGAAAAGACAGAAATCATTTATTTTCTCTCTTATCTTGGCTGATCTGCATTGTGAATTCTCACTTCTGAGAGTGTGGAATAAAAAGGATTAGGATAGCTAAAGATGAAAGACATTCAGACACTTGAGCATACCGGACAGAATGTCGAGTCACTGATTGTCAGCTGTTTAACGCACCTTAACGAGAACTGAAGACAAAAAGCTGGAGTAACTCGGCTTTTCTGAGGGACAATGGCCAATTAAGGCAGAGAGAAGGAATGTGTGATGTTCTATGAAGAAGGGTCTCGACCTGAAACATCACCCATTCCTTCTCTCCAGAGATGCTGCATGTCCTGCTGAGTTCCTCCAGCTTTTTGTGTCTATCTTCAGTTTAAACCAGCATCTGCAGTTCCTTCCTGCACAACTAGAAATTAGTTACACAAGGTTTAGTTTTGTTCAATGTTAATGCAGCAATACATTAGCGACATTGATGCTTTCTTTGCCAATGCAGTTAAAAAGTAAATCCCTGATGGTATGATTAACTAATTTACGCTTTTATTCTACAGCCGACCCAACACATCCTTCAACTGGTTCATCAACCCACTGAAGTCATTTGTGTACTTTATATGGAAAAACTACAAGTGGTACATCATTGGTTTACTGATCCTCGTCATCCTGGCACTCTTCATCTTCCTGATCCTTTACACCATGCCTCAATTCATCAGTGAGAAGATCATCAACGGATGAGCCTATCTCAAAGACAACTCCAGTTAAATAATTCCAGCACAACTTCATGTCACTCCAGCACTGTGATGTCTTCAGAACTGCAAGGGCTGGGCAGCGGCTGGCTGCAGAGGAAAAGCCCATCTTTTACAGCAGTACATGACTCCCAGAAAGGCAATGTAGCCAGTGTTACAGCTCATGGGCTCCGATTGAGAAAATGGATAAAGGCAAGTTAACTGATGTAACAAGCAGCAAGAGGAATGCATTTGTCACTCTCTGGAATTAGTGCTCGACTGGAGTCATTTGTTCACCTTCCAATTAAACAATGAAGATTCTTTACTCCAGTAGAACTTTAGAAATTCAACCCTGACAAAGTAATAAGATTTTTAATATATTTTAGCTACAATGCATCTAAATCAACAGTTTATATTCTCAACTTTTATTGGAAATTGTGCACTCTTCTCAAGCCTCATCTGTAATTTAGTTGACATCATGGTTAGATATTTGGATAATCATTACATGTTGAACTCTTGTTGCTCCCCATGTACAAGTTCATGAAGTAAAAGTCAAATAAATAGGGTGCACTTCTTTACATTGCCAAGTTTCTACAGCACTATGCACTGTAACATGGGTGTGATGGCAGACAGGGCCATATTCAGCTCATCCGCCACCTCACAGTTAACGTAACTCAGAATTTGCATGTTCTCCCTGTAACTGAGTGGAGTTTCTCCTCCATCCCAATAACATGCAGATTTCTAAACTAATTGGCCATTGGAAGTTGTCCCATAACAACTGGAAGAATCTAGTTAGAATAGATGCAACTGCTTGAATTAGATGGGATGGAGATTTTGTGTAAAGGGGTGCATGATCAGCAAATTCAGTGGGTTGAAGGGCCGGCTTTCTTGCCGTTTGACTGGCTACACTACAATGGACTCAAACTATGTTTAGATAGAAAAGATGAACAATTGTCAATGAAATGCGAGCGATTCAGTGGCCCTGGAATTGCTCTTATATTTTTGATTTTGAGGGCAAAGTTAATAAAACTAAGATAACCATTTGCTCTCCATTCTACTCTGCCGCATCTTGATTACAGGAATACACAAGTCAGGCTGTTATTCATCAACTACTAGCTCAGAGATCAATGATAACATTCCTTCCCAATTTATCACCAAGCTCCAAGATCTCGGCCGCAACCTCCCTTTGCAACTGGATTCATTCCTTCATCAGTGCAGGTTGGTAATATCTCATTGAACAGCAACACTGCTGCATGCTTAGCCCCCAGCTCTGCCTCTTTATAGCCACAACTGTGAGGGTAAGCTACAATGCCATCTATAAATTCACTGATCACACCACTGTGTTCGGCTGAAGCACTGGTGACGAGTCAGCATACAGAAGACAGAACACAGTTGATTGGTGCCACAACCTCTTGCACAATTTCAATAACCAACTAACTAATCATGGCTGCGTTGAGATTACATGCGTACACACAGCCGTCTGAAACGCGTGACGTCATTTGGAGATGGACACAAAGTAGGTGCAACTCAGCGAGACCGGCAGCATCTCTGGAAAGAAGCAATGGATGATGTTTAGTGTTGAGACTCTTCTTCAGTCTGAAAGAAGGGTCTTGACCCGAAACGTCACCCATTGCTTCTCTTCAGAGATGCTGCCGGTCCCGCTGAGTTACTCCAGCATTTTGTGCCCATCGTCAAATTTCTTGGCCCCGCTCTGGGAGTAGAAGTGGGGGCGGATCCGGACCACAACGGCCGTAAGCCACAGGCTGAGTTCAGCGATCGTTTGCCTGCTTCAGCTGCTGTTGGAGGTGAGACGTTGCGTCACGCCAGGGTCTTGGGCCTGTCCCACTTTGGCACAACTCCATACCCCTCCGCGCTTCTAAGTGGGACCGGCCCCGCGCAGCCATACGATGCCTGTGTGTCTCAACGCGACCACGAGGACACGCAAGTGGGACAGGCCCTTTAGTCATAGCATCATGCAGCATGGAAATGGGCTCTTCAGATCAACATTCACACGCTGACCAACTACTGACCATCTACTCACGTCCCACCTGCCTGCATTTGGCCCATATCCTTCTAAACCTATCCTACCCATGCACCTGTCCAAATGTCTTTTAAACATTGCGACCTGCCTTAACTACCTCCTCTGGCAGCTCATTCATTATATCCACCATCCCCTTGCATTAAAAAAAGTTAATGTACACAGCCATTTCAAGAGAAAAAATAATATTTCAGCAGGATTTTATTCAACATCATTGAAAGTATCAAACAAAGATGCTTTGGTGTTAACATGGTTAATGAGGTTGTAGCAATGAACCGTGTCTTTGTAAACATTGATTTGGCAATTAGAGCAGCTCTCCTGGACTTAGACAAATTCAATCCCTTGAAAGAATGTGGCTACACCTTGCAGCAGGAATAAACAGGGCTCAGTATCTGTAATGATCCGGCTTAAAAGGCCCATCCACAGGAATGCCAAGATAGGAGGACTGCTCCGCTGACAGTTTGGTTAATTTCACTCCCAGCTTCTCCAAATGTGCCTCAGCAACTGCTTCATCCAGCTGGAAGTAGAGAAGAATATGTTAGAGAACCCACAAAAAGCTGAATGCAAAGATGTTGGAAATCTGAATTCAAAAGTAAAATTCTGAAAACATCCAGCAAGTCAGGCAGCATCTGTAGAGGGAGAAGCCATTTCATGTTCAGGCCCCCAAACAGAACTGGACGAGAAAGCAATTTTCAGCAGACTGGATGGAAAAGAATGGGTAAAATAAAGGAATGTCTGATAGGATGAGATCAAATGCCTGAATGTAGCGTTTGCTTTTGTCAAGATTAATGTAATGCTATCAGCAAGGTGATAGGACATGCCCAGCTAGCCAGACTTTACAAATGGAACAAAGCATTCAAATAAATATCTGAATCACTTGAGTGTTGGAGCAGCTCAGCATCTCAGGGGAACATGGGCTGGTGATCAACATTGACCAACCAGCCATGCATTTGTTATTACACAAAAAAGCTGGAGAAACTCAGTGGGTGCAGCAGCATCTATGGGAGCGAAGGAAATAGGCAACGTTTCGGGCCGAAACCCTTCTTCAGACTGACGGGGGCGGGGGGGTGGGCGGGGACAAGAAAGGACAAAAAAGGAGGAGGAGCCCGAAGGCTGGGGGATGGGAGGAGACAGCAGATGGACTGAGGAAGGGGAGGAGACAGCAAGGACTAACAAAATTGGGAGAATTCGATGTTCATGCCCCCGGGATGCAGACTCCCCAAACGGAATATGAGGTGCTGAATGCATTTGTTATTAATTGAATCCTCAAATGCAGCCTGGCTACTAGATTTACCTCAGGACAATAAACGGAACATTTCAATTAATTAACTTTATCTAAAGCATTCAAATATTAATTATACAAATATAATCCTTCCCATATAAACATGTGCAAAATGTACTGAAGGTACTGTAGTGTTTGACGGTAGACATTTGAAGGTGTTTGATCAGAGGACATTGCGGGGAAACGAGAAGAAATTGCGGGAGCTCTGGTTGAAATTTATGAGCCATCTTTAAATACAGAAGAGGTGCCGGAGGATTGGGGGGTGGAAAATGTGGCGTCCCTTTTCTAGAAGGGCTGCAGGGAAAATGCTGGGAACTATAGGCCGGTGAGCTTAACATCTGTAGTTGGTAAGTTACTGGAGAGTATTCTGAGGGATAGATTATACAGGCATTTGGATGGGCAAGGGCTGGTCAGGGATAGTCAGTATGGTTTTGTACACGAGAGATCGTATCTCACAAATCTGACTTTTTTTGAAGACGCGATTAAAAAGGTTGATGATGGCAGAGCTGTAGTTGTGTACATGGACTTTTGTAAGGTGCCGCATGGTAGGCTGCTCTGGAAGGTTAGATCTCAAGGGATCCAAGGAGAGATAGCTGAATGGATAGCAAATTGGCTCCACGGAAGGAAGCGGAGGGTGATGGTGGAAGGTTGCTTCTCAGAATGGAGGCCTGTGACTTGTGGTGTGCCTCAGGGTTCGGTGCTGGGCCCGTTACTGTTTGTCACCTACATCAATGATCTGGGTGAGAACATACAGGGCAAGTTTGCTGATGATACAAAAATTAGTGGTTTTGCAGATAGTGAAGATGGTTGTGAACGATTGCAGCAGGATCTAGACCGATTGGCCAGGTGGGAGGAGGAATGGATGATGGAATTTAATACAGAGAGGTGGGAGGTGTTGCAATTTGGGATGTCTGACAAGGGCAGGGCCTACACAGTAAATGGTAGGCTTCTGGGTAGTGTTGTAGAGCAGAGGGATCTAGTACAGGTGCATGGTTCCATGAAGGTCGAATCACAGGTAGATAAGGTGGTCAAAAAGACTTCTGGCACTGCAGTTGACCAAAAGGCCTTCATCAGTCAGAGTATTGAGTATAGAAGTTGGGAGGCCATGTTGCAGTTGTATAAGACGGTGGTGAGGCAGCATTTAGATTATTGTGTTTAGTTCTGGGTACCATGCTGTAGGAAAGATATTGTCAAGCTCGAAAGAGTTCAGAAAAGATTTACGAGGATGTTTCCAGAACTAGAGGGTGTGAGCTACAGGGAGAGGTCGAGTAGGCTGGGTCTTTATTCCATGGAGCATAGGAGGATGAGGGGAGATCTTATAGAGGTGTACAAAATCATGAGAGGAATAGATCGGGAAGATAGAGTCTTTTACCCAGAGTAGGGAATCAAGGACCAGAGGGCATAGGTTTGAGGTGAAGGGGAAAAGATTGAATAGGAATCCAAGGGGTAACTTTTTTCACACAGAGGGTGTATGGAACAAGCTGCCAGAGGAGGTAATTGAGGCTGGGACTACCCCATCATTTAAGAAACAGTTGAACAGGTACATGGATAGGGAAGGGTTGGAGGGTTATGGAACAAGCGCAGGCAAGTGGGACTAGGGTAGCTGGGACATTGTAGGCCGGTGTGGGCGAGTTGGGCCAAAGAGCCTGTTTCCACACTGTATTACTCTACTCTATGAAATACAACATTTTACAAATGCGATTCTTTAAAAAAAAATGCACAAAATCCCAAACTTGCCTTCTTTGGTATGAAGTGTACCCCCACTGGGTACTTTTCATTATGAGTCCACAGCTCAATCTGTGCCAGAACCTGGTTGGTGAAAGAGTTGCTCATCACAAAGCTGGGATGTCCCATTGCACAGCCAAGATTTACTAAACGACCCTCAGCCAGAACAATGATATGACGACCATTCTTCAGCTGATAGCGATCAACCTGTCAGCACAAAAGTTGGAAAATAAGCTGAAATATTTGTGAATAATTTGGACATCAACAAAGAAACAGCAGCTATGATTCACAGAACCATCAACTAGCACAGACCTATTTAAGCTGCAGTCTATAAAATCAAGAGGGAAATAGATAGTCAGACCCCTTTTCCTAAGATAGCGACAAATACTCGAGGACATAGCTTTACAGCAAAGTTAGAAGATGTCCGGATTAAAGGAGATGGCATGCTTGCTTTCATAGATCATGGCATTGAGAACGAATCGTGATGCAGCTTTATAGGAGCTTGATTAGACTGTATTTATAGACAATAGGTGCAGGAGTAGGCCATTCGGCCCTTTGAGTCAGCACCGCCATTCAATGTGATCATGGCTGATCATCCCCAATCAGTACCCCGTTCCTGCCTTCTCACCATATCCCCTGACTCCGCTATTTTTTTTATTATTTAATTTATTTTTTATTTAAAAAATAAATAAATGAGTCCTATCTAGCTCTCTCTTGAAATCATCCAGAGAACCTGCCTCCACCGTCCTCTGAGGCAGGGAATTCCCTCTCATCCTTTTAAACTTCAGAGTGTACAAGCCCAGCCGCTCCATTCTCTCAGCATATGACAGTCCCGCCATCCCAGGAATTAACCTTGTATTAGGAGCATCGTCTTCTGTTAAAGTTGCCTATTTACAGAGAGGATGCGGAAGTTTTGGGAAAAGGTGCAGAGGTGGTTTACCAGAATGATGCCTGGATTAGATGATATAGATTACAGGGAGAGATTGGACAGACTTGGATTGTTTTATTTGGAACGCCAGAAGTTGCGGGGGGGGACATGACAGAAGCATATAAAATTATACGGCATGGATAGGGAAAACAAAATCTTTTTCCCAGGATGGAAATACCAAATACCAGAGAGCATAACATTAAGGTGAGGGGCAAAGTTTAAAGGAGATGTGCGGGGCAACTTAAAAAAAAAATATATACATAGGGCAGTGATTGCCTGGAACATGCTGCCAGATGTGGTGGTTGAGGGAAATACTATAGCGGCATTTAAGAGAATGGAGGGATATGGATTATGTGCATGAGCTAAGAGATGGTCTTGGCATCATGGTTGGCACAGATATTGTGGGCCGAAGGGCTTGTTCTTGTACTATTCTCTGTGCAAGAGTAATCTGTAGAGAGATTACTCTGCAGAGAGTTTAAGAAGGAACTGCAGATGCTGGAAAATCGAAGGTAGACAAAAGTGCTGGAGAAACTCAGCTGGTGAGGCAGCATATAACCATATAACCATATAACAATTACAGCACGGAAACAGGCCATCTCGGCCCTACAAGTCCATGCCGAACAAACTTTTTTCCCTTTTCAGCCTGAAACGTTGCCTATTTCCTTCGCTCCATAGATGCTGCCTCACCTGCTGAGTTTTTCCAGCACTTTTGTCTACCTTACTCTGCAGAGAGATTATCAGTCTGTATCATATTATGCGTCCTTATCTAGTGGTACATGAATTAATGCCACATACATAAGTGATTGTATTTGATATAATAGTCATCTGATACATATCTGAAGGATGACCAAAACAGGAAAATAAATAGTTGCAGGGGATTTCCTGTTTAAGAAGGGCATAGAATAAGATGGTGTAGCAGTCAAGGGAGATCAGTGTCATGGTGAGAAATATTCTTGATTTGACACATTGGGTCACCATTGATCAGAAACTGATAATAAGCAGCCACATACACAATGTTGCTACAAAGGCAGATCAGATACCTGGAATCGTGCAGCAAGTAACTCAGTTCCAAACTCCAAAGCTTGTCCACCATCTACAAGGCTCAAGTCAGGGGATGGAACACTATTTGCCTGGATGAGTGCAGCTTCAGCAACACTGGAGCAGCTCAACACTATCCAGGACACAGCAGCCTACTTGATGGGCAAGGCACCCGCAATTATTCACTCACTCACTCCACCATCAACACACAGTAGCAGCAGTTTGTATCATCTGCAAGTGGCATTGCAGCTATCCAAATATCAAAATAACCAAAAGATTTGAATAAAAAGTGTGTGGAGCTCTTTGCCAATACAAGCTGTGCTTGACGATGTTTTCCAATAGACTTCATAAATAAAACAGTGAGATTGCATGGTCTGAAATCAGCATTCAAACACCACCAAACACACCATCCAGAATGAAAATGTATCACCATTCCTTCATCATTGGGTCAACACCTTGGAATTCTCTCCCTAACATTGAGGGCATTAAGGGCGGCACGGTGGCACAGCAGTCGAGTTGCTGCCTTACAGCGAATGCAGCGCTGCAGACCCAAGTTCGATCCCGACTACGGATGAGTCTGTATGGAGTTTGCACGTTCTCCCCCTGACCCGCGTGGGTTCCCCCGAGATCTTCGGTTTCCACCCACACTCCAAAGGCGTACATGTATGTAGGTTATTGGCTTGGTAAATGTAAAAACTGTTCCTAGCGGGGGCAGAATCGTTGGTCGGCGGGCACCGAAGGGTCTGTTTCCGCGCTGTATCGCTAAACTGTATCTCTAAACTAAAGTCATATCCATACTTCAAGAACTGCAGCCGTTCAAGGAAGTAACTCACTTTCAAGGGCAATGAAATGCCTTCTCATTCGGCCATGCTCTCAAATAAAAATCATGCAGAATTAAACTTCAACGGTAACTAATTAAAAAAAATGTTTATCCAAGCATTAGATGGAAAGGTAATGTTCTAAGCTACACAAGAATATGGTATTAATGCAGGAAAATTCCACCACAAAAGATTATCTTATGGAATAATGTGTAGGAATGAGGGCAACATAACTTACTCATGTTTCAATGTTTTCTGCTATTGTCTCCTTAGCCAATTTTATATGCAGACTTGGTGCTATGACAGTATCATTATTACTTGCTTCATCTTCTGGTCAGGGACTATTTATTTAATGAAGCTCATTCTGCAATTAGGGTCAGTACCAACAAGAAAGGAATAGGCGGAGACAGTGGGCTGTGGGAGAGCTGGGGAGGGGAAGGAGGGAGAAAGCAAGGACTATCTGAAATTGGAGAAGTCAATGTTCATACCGCTGGGGGTTAGTTTGACAAACGTTTCGCTCCCCTCAACAAATTTAATGGGTTATCAAAAAGGTCTAAGAATCCATAATTGTTTTCATCTTTTATCCCAACATCTAAACCTTATCCATGCAAGTCATTTAAAAAAAATTGTCATGTGGACATTATCCAGCTGATTTACTCCATTTGCTGTTCCCACTATTGGACAAGCTTGCTCTCTAGTGGATAAACATATGACAGCAAGTCAACAATTAATCTGTTATATTATTAATACCAGATGCGGGTAAATTGGAACTTGAGCCACACCAACATTCTACAGTTGAAAGCCAACCTACCTGTGGTTTAATGTTGACCTTCTTTGCTGCATTAGTGGCCAACCATTTGACATCCAGTTCAATGTCGAAGTGACCAATATTGCACACGATTGTATCATCCTTCATTTGTTCAAAGTGCCTGAGTGACCAAAGGACAAAAGAGGATTTACTCAGTGCTCATATTTCTTCCAAATAATGAGTTCATAATCTTCCAAAATGAGTGTACAAAGATGCAAGCATTAGAATGCCTGAAGCTGAGACCAGAGGCCATCGGATCTAAGGAAGTTTGGACAGTTTTAAAATAAGGGCATGCAAAAGACAAGGTCAGATGAGGCAATATACAATGGGGCAGGTGAAAAGAAACAAAGATTATACCCCAGAACAGGCACAATGACCCACAATGTCTGAACTGAACATGATGCCGTTAAACTGTCTTCGGTTTAACATTCCGAATCCGACCTTTCTGTCCTGGGCCTCCTCCATGGCCAGAGCGAGGAGCAGCACCTTGTATTTTGCTTGGGTAGTTTACACCCCAGCGGTATGAACATTGACTTCTCCAATTTCAGGTAGTCCTCATCAATACCAACGCTTAAAATGTGGATTGCAAGTATGTTGGACACCGCTCATCTTGAGGAAATGCGATTCCTCCTAATGGATAAATCAGACCAATTCATAACGAGTTGGTCTCCATTCGTCGTTTTTTTGGAATCATATGGTGCAACACAATTGTAAAAAATAACTGTTTCAGGACTGGACGAGGGTTGGTCAAGATTATAAATAATGATCTCCTTTTCTTTTCACTATTTTCTCTCTCAACTTTCTTCATTTACTCGTTTTCTTTCTTCACACACTATATATTTCACATCTTTCTATCCTTTACTATCTAACTTCTTTTTCTTATTCTCATCTTTTTTTCAATGTAACAAAAAAAAAAAAGTTGTACATAAAATGTATTATGAAAATATATATTAGGCACTTTGGTGCCATATGACTGTGCTTACTTCTAATAAAATAAAATAAAAAATTTCAGGTAGTCCTTGCTTTCTCCCTCCTTCCCCTCCCCAGCTCTCCCACAGCCCACTGTCTCCGCCTCTTCCTTTCTTCTTCCCGCCCCCCCACATCAGTCTAAAGAAGGATAGACCCGAAACGTCACCTATTCCTTCACTCCATAGATGCAGCCTCGCCTGGAGTTTCTCCAACATTTTTGTCCACCCAAGTTAAACTGGTATTTACTATCTGCACATGATCCATGTTGCTCTCCATTCCCTGCATATCCATCAGCATGTCTAACACCTCACATCTGTTGAGAGCACCACATTCCAAGTACCTACCACTAAAACAGCGTGCTGCACATCTTTAAACTTTCTTCCCACATTAAAGGCTTGTATCTTTATCAACCCACAAATGCCCAATCTAAAATCATGCAGAAATAAGGAATTGCAGATGCTGGTTTATAGAAAAAAAGTGCTGGATTAACTCAGCAGGTCCGGCAGCATCTTTGGAGAACATGGTTAGGTGACGCTTCATGTAAGGGACCCTACAGACAGATTGTACAGCGTAGAAACATTCCCTTTTGCCGACTGTGTCCATGCTGATCATAAAGCCAATCTACACCAATCTCAGTTGCATTAGGTCTGTATCCACTAGATAATCACCACCCACCCTGTGTGAAAAGCTCACCTTTCAGACTGCCTTTAATGTTTTCCCTAATTCCTTAAACTAGAACCCTGATGCTAGACTTCCCTGCCCTGAGGGAGAAACTCAATATTTAACAATGCCACTCAATTTTAAAAGCTTCTGGGAAAAGGTTGCCCTCTGGGTCTCCTTTAAATGCAGAGGGCAGCGAGTATATGGAACAAAGCCAGAGCAATATGTACAGGTACAATTACAATGCATTAAAAACTATTTGAAAGGCAAATGGATAGGAAGGGCTTGGAGGATATAATGCAGGCAAATGGGGCTAGCTTGGATAGGCATTGTGGGTAGCAAGGATGATTTGGGCACAAGGACCCGTTTCCATGCTCTTTCCAATGAGACCAAGCGTAGGCTTGACGATCGTTTCGCCGAACACCTCCGCTCGGTCTGCATTAACCAACCTGATCTCCCTGTGGCTCAGCACTTCAACTCCCCCTCCCATTCCGAATCCAATCTTTCTGTCCTAAGCCTCCTCCATGGCCAGAGTGAACACCACTGGAAATTGGAGGAGCAGCACCTAATATTCCACTTGGGCTGTTTGCACCCCAGCAGCATGAACATTGACTTCTCCAATTTCCGGTAGCCCTTATTGTTTCCTCCCCTTCTCAGCTCTCCCTCAGCCCTCTGCCCCCTCCTCTTCCTTTCTTCTCCCCACCCCCTACCCTACATCAGTCTGAAGAAGGGTTTTGGCCCGAAATGTTGCCTATTTCCTTCGCTCCATAGATGCTGCTGCACCTGCTGAGTTTCTCCAGCACTTTTGTCTACCACAAGTATACTTATTGGTTAGGCCACGACCAAAGTACTGCATTCAATTCTGATCACTGCAGGGTGGATATAATTCCATTGGAATGGGTATGGAGGATGGAACTTGTCATCTGTGGAGACATAGAATAAGCACGGCAAGTTTTCCTTGGAGCAGAGAAGGCCAAGATGGAACCCATATGAGAAGTACAAAATCGATGGGCACTGATATAATCGATTGGGAGAATATTATATCTGTGACAAAGGGCATGGTTTAAGGCAAGGATTGGGAGATCTAGAGGGGATTTGAGAGCCACTTTTCTGAGGTGAAAGCTCTGAAATAATGCTAATGGAGGTGTGGAGGTAAGTACTCAGAACAAGCATTTAGATGAGTACTTAAAGTACTATGGCTTTGAAAATCACAGGCTGAATGCTGGCAAATGGGATTAGTAGCAATAGCTATATAATGGCTGACATGGGCGCAATGAAATCAAGGGCTGTTCCTGTGCTGTCTTGAGACATTCATACCATTCTAGTCATCTCCAAACAGCACCCTCACATTGGCACTGGTCATATTTGACAGGCCAATTGCTTTCCTTGATGCAACAGATAACACCTTGACATTACAGAAAATCACATTAGGCCTTTTTCTAGGAACACAACCCCTTCTGCAGGGGTTGCCTGCATATAAATGGGCATCTCCTTGGGTCAGAGGGCAACCATAGCTTGTTGTTACAAGTCTGGACACAATGTGCACACTGACAAATGGTTAACTGAGAACAGCAACAGATCTTGAGGTTATGGACAGACTAGTAAAGTGCTTGAGCATAATAGTCAATTTAATGCAGGTTGATGCAACCCAATATGTATTGGAGTACAAGTAACTGCTGATGTTGGTTTACAAAAAAAGACAGTGCCGGAGTAACTCGGCTGGGCAGATAAATGGAGAACATGGATAGGCAACATTACAGGTCGGGATCGAGGTGGGGGCGGGCAAAGCCTAGCAAGTGATAGCTGGAACCAGGCGAGGGGGGGGGGGGGGGGGGGGGGTGTTTGAGGAACCACGTAGAGGCAAAGCCAGCGGCACCTGGGGATTCATGCTCACAACCATCTTCGCAAACATTTTGGACACGTGCCTTGAACCAGGAATATTAAAGAAAAAAGCAATGTAATTAATTCAAATAGTTATGCTTTAGCTGGAACATTTATTGGTTTATTGAGGTTACATGAAGAGATAGCATAAAACCAAATAGGTCCTTCTGTAGTTGTATAGGGCCCTAGTGAGCCCACACCTGGAGTATAGTGTGCAGTTTTGGTCCCCTAATTTGAGGAAGGACATTATTGGTATTGAGGGAGTGCAGCGTAGGTTTACACGGTTAATTCCCGGGATTGTCATATGCTGAGAGAATGGAGCGGTTGGGCTTGTACACTCTGGAATTTAGAAGGTAGAGATAAGATCTTAATGATTAGGATCAAGGGTTTGGACACATTAGAGGCAGGAAACATGTTCCCGATGTTGGAGGAGTCTAGAACCAGGGGCCACAGTTTAAGAATAATGGGTAAGCCATTTAGAACGGAGATGAGGAAACACTTTTTCCACAGAGAGGTGTGAGACTGTGGAATTCTCAGCCTGAGTGGAGGCTCTCTGGATACTTTCAAGAGCTAGATAGGGCTCTTAAAAATAGTGGTCAGGGGATATGGGGAGAAGGCAGGAACTGTGTTCTGATTGGGGTTGATCAGCCATGGTCACGTTGAATGGTGGTGCTGGCTCGAAGGGCCGAATGGCCCACTCCTGTACCTATTGTCTAAAACAATTTTGCTTACTATCTGGCAGATCATGTACACGAGTCGAACAGGTTGGATAGGAAGGGAAGTGCAGGATATAGCACTTCAGCTACAGAAAGATCATAGGTTAAAAAAGCACAATATATCCCTTAGCATGTTCGTACATAAGTACACAAACCACAAAGCAAGAAGATAGTCAGTCAGGACCATAGGGTGCAAAGTAGTTTGCCAGAAATAGCCTTGAGTGTGCAAAGAAACTGATTGTTCTGCAGAAAGCTTGACAAAATCGGCATTAACAATTATTTATAGAGCAAGCAGCAGGGAGAAAGTTACTGCAATGGGCATGGCATCAAATATTTTAACAAATTAGCCAACAAATTAGGTCTTAGGCAGTTATGTCACTGGGCACAGGTGGAAGGAACAACTATTAGAAGTTCACCTACTGCCTTCATTCAAATAAACATGTGAATTGGTCAACGTAAATTGCCCATTCCCAAGTGCTGATCTGGTTGTGCAGGTAGATATTGAGAAGGTACTCCAGGTTTGTTAGGTAGTGAGGTCTATTTCCCCCATCAGGATATTCAGCTTTTTTGCAATTCCGGTTGGTGTGCATTTTGAAGGACCGTGTTCTTATGTAGTCTGCCTCCTCTCTCATGAGATGTCAGAGTGCAGTCAAAGTTTTAAGCAAGTTATACTATATTTGTGGATGATATTATACAGCCCATGGTGTTGAGGGAAGCATAATCGACTAGGATCCAGGTAGGGCGTATATAAAGTATCTCCGTGGTAAGCTGATCCAGAAGAATTCAGTGACTTGGTCGTATGGATTCAAAACTGGTTAAAGCATAATAGAAAGGGTTGTGTTGGAAGGGCATTAAACAGACGGTAGGTCAGTGACCAATTCCACAGATAACTGTGCTGGGGCCCATTGTGACGCATTCAGATTCAAACTTTATTGTCATTGTGCAGTGTACAGTACAGAGACACCGAAATGCAGTTAGCATCTCCCCAGAAGAGCGAAACATAGAATATGGGCAATAAATATATATATATGTACATACAGTAGTAGTAGTGCAATTTCTTCTGGGGGAAGGAGTGTCCGGGGCGGGGGGGGGGGGGGGGGGGGGGGGGGGGCTTTGACTGGCAACCACCGAGGTTCAGAGTAAAGTAATGTAACAGCCGCAGGGAAGAAGCTCTTCCTGGACTTGCTGGTCTGGCAACGGAGAGACCTGTAGTTCCTCCCGGATGGTAGGAGGGTAAACAGTCTGTGGTTGGGGTGAGAGCAGTCCTTGACGATGCTGAGCGCCCTTCGCAGACATCACTTGCTTTGGACAGACTCAATGGAGGGGAGCGAGGAACCGGTGATGCGTTGGGCAGTTTTCACCACCCTCTGCAGTGCTTTCCAGTCGGAGACAGAGCAGTTGCCATACCATACTGTGATACAGTTGGTAAGGATGCTCGCGATGGTGCAGCGGTAGAAGTTCACCAGAATCTGAGGAAACAGGTGGACCTTCTTTAGTCTCCTCAGGGAGAAGAGATGCTGGTGAGCCTTCTTGACCAGAGTTGAGGTATTGTGGGTCCAGGAGAGGTCATTGGAGATGTTGACCCCCAGAAACCTGAAGCTGGAGACACGTTCCACCTCCGTCCCGTTGATGTGGATGGGGGTGTGCGTGCCGCCCCTAGACCTTCTGAAGTCTACAATGAGCTCCTTGGTCTTCTTGGAGTTAAGGGCCAGGTTGTTGTCAGCGCACCATGCTGCTAGGAGCTGGACCTCCTCCCTATTGGCCAACTCATCGTTGTTGCTGATGAGGCCAATCACCTGCATATTTGATGATGGTGTTAGTGCCATATACAGGTGTGCAGTCGTAGGTGAAGAGGGAGTAGAGGAGGTTCAGCACACAGCCCTGTGGAACGCCGGTGTTCAGGGTGAGGGTTGAAGAGGTGTGCTTGTCTAACCTAACAGACTGGGGTCTGTTGGTTAGGAAGTCCAGTATCCAGTTGCAGAAGGAGGGGTCGATGCCCTGGTCGCTGAGTTTGGCGATCAGTTTTGACTTGGACATAAATGTGGATAGGTTGGTCAGCAAGTTTGCAGGTTAGCAAAGTATACAGCAGGATCTACATCAGGGGTTCCCAACCTTTTTGACAAAAGTGGCATTCAGAACCTTGATGGGTGGGGTATATAACAATGGCTCTGAATGTCACAATGAGGTAGCTACAGACTTCTCAATAGTCAAAGATCATGCCAATTATTATTTACCCAGTGTGGATCACATTACACGGGAACATTTTGAAAACAATTGGAAATGTACTTCAAAATCATGAAAGGTGCACTAAATTACAGAAATGCAGGACTGTTGAACAATTCTTCAAAGTAATTTAACTATGAGTTGAGAGGTCATTGAGACACCAGTGCAGATTAAATGCATTACCAGCCACTTACCTTCCCAATATTATATCTTTGCAGCCTGTTGTTGTCACAAAGATATTTCCTTCTTTACATGCTTCATCCATTGTTGTGACCTCATAACCTAGAAAGTATAATGAGTTTGATCACTTGCACTCGAGCTGAAACATCAGTCCAAGAACATGTTATGCAAGATATGGCATTAAGTGAGTAAATCTGGGGTGAAAGGGATGCAACGGGCAAGTAGCAGGCGACCAAATTAGTGTCTTTGACTAATGATCCAGAGATCAGTGCTCAAATCTCCAAGGCTCTGGGGAAAACTGTCAGGCTGGAATTTAAATCTCATCACTGATAATGAGAGCAAGGTTGGCATTACTGGTAGTTGAGCCCCTCAGCAAACACGGCTGTGCAGCACTACCCCTGCCATAGAGGCTGTTAGATTAAGCAAGCGAGCGAGCCAGAAGGAAGTATGAAGTTGCTGGAAAGACACCACAAACAAGGCAGCATCTGAAGAGAAATGCAAGGTTAACTATCTAAAATATCAATGTCCTCCACAACTGCTGTCAGGTGTGTAGAATACTTTGAGAATAATTTTCATTTCAGATTTCCAGAATCTGTAGTTTTTCCCTCTTGATGAACTCATTTGACATCATCCTCAATCTACCAATGTAGTAGATGCATCAGTTTAGTTAACATTGACAGAAGCAACGATTTTCAGGGGCATCAAAATAAATGGCAATATAATTGCAAAAAATTGGAATAAACTCGAACATATCTGTATCCTCAGCAACACAACAGTTCTGCAATCAAGCTCAAAGGCTGAAGATTTCACACCTAAGCTCAGTCAGAAGTGCAAAGTGCACAATACATCCCTGCTTCCTCTTGAGAAGCTATTAGTCTTCAGACAACTTTCCTCACTCAATATACAGACTAGCAGAACTCTGCTGAGCACAGTGCATCCAACATAATTACATGATGCACGTGCTCCAGTCAAGCTGCAGTATATTTACAACATCAGCATCTAGCCAATGTAGTGGAGAACTGTGCAGATGAATGCATGACTGAAGAGATGGTGCAAGGGTTTAGTTTTTGGATCATTGGAATCTCTTCAGGTACAGAGTTGGCGTTTACAAGATGGACAGGTTGCACTGGATGGTGAATTTGCTGGAGCTAATCTGAAAGTAGCTCCTCTTAACCTGGTTACTCACTGAATCATCACAACTCCAGGATGTGACAGTAAGACTTCTTTGGGACTTTCCTTGGTCCAGCCTGATTCAGCTGTTGCATCAATGACCTTTAAGTTCAGAGGCATGAGTGGTAACTGAAATTGCACCACATTTAGAATTCCATTCACACCTCCGTAAATGATCTCAACCATTTGGCCTTCGTGAGCAAGTGAAAAACCTTTACGTCGTTCTCCAAGTTTCACACCATCTTGACAATCATCACCATTATTTCAGTGTCATTGGTCTAAATCCAAGAATGGCAGGTTTGCTTTCAAGGTTCAATAGGCTGCCTCGTGTTATAGTTCAGAGTTGATTGCAACATCTGACTGGAGTGCTTGGAATCAGGAGCCGGTCTTAAAATAAAATATGCAGGGGGAGTCCCTGGGATCCAGGGATGAAACTTTGGAATTCTCTACTGGAGCGGAATGTGGAGACGCTAAAGATTTATCCATCTTAAAAATCAAGGGATATCAGTTCAGTGATACAGGCCCTTCGGCCCATCAAGTCTGTGCCAACCAGCGATCACTAGTTCTATCATACCTACTTGGGACAATTTATAGAAGCCAATTAACCGACAAGCCTGTATGTCTTTGGAACATGGGAGAAAATCCAGAGCACCCAGAGAAAACCTACGTGGTCACAGGGAGAGCGTATAAGCTCCGTGCAGGCAGCATTCGTGGACAGGAGCCAACACAAGACTCTGGAACTGTACTGTAGAAACTTTAGCTGTGGCACTGTGCTGCCCCATTTTCTTTAAATTTTGTTTTGTTTCTTAATTTATTTTTATACATATATTTTTTCTGCAGGGGGGCAGCAGAACATGGGAGTTAATGCAATGTTGAGCAGACAAGGGACTAGCTGATCTATTCAGTTTGTCATTTTGTGCTTTCCTAGCAAATAACTCAATTGAGCTCCTAACTGAACTTCTTTTATCTTTTATGAGCTGTACACATTGTTGGCGGAGGCATTTACTGCCCATCCCTAATTTCAAGGTGGGTTTATTGTCACATGTACCAATTAAGGTACAGTGAAACTTGAATTACCATCCAACCATACTAAAAAAAAAGCAACAAGACACACAATTACATAAAAGTTAACATAAACATCCACCACAGCGGATTCCCCACATTCCTCAAGAGCATTCCTCTATTCTTCTTCCCTCTTTAATCTCCCGCTGTCAGGGAGTCGAACCATCCTCAGTCAGGGCGATTGAACCTCCCGCGTTGGGGTAGTCGAAGTTTCTGCGACTTGGAGGTCCCGAGGTGGGTCTCTAACCAGGCACCGCAAGCTCCGCGGTGGTAAGTCTGCATGCTCCAGTGGTTGGTGCTACCCGAAGTCGGTCCCCAGCTCCACTATGTTAGACCGTAGTGCGGACGGAGATACGATTCGGGGAGGGAAAAAAAAAAAGAAAAAAGAAATCGTATCTCCGTCGAGGTAAGGAATTTAAAAAAAATTCCCCCAACCTTAATTGCCCTAAGGTACAATTTGCTGCCACAATAAGGTTCTGCAGTTCTCCTGGTAATTATTCTCACATGATCAAATTATGATTTTATTGAATGACAGTAAATTCAAAATGGTTGAATGACTAATTCCTGCTATTTAAGCTGTCCACAACTGCATACAAGTTCAAGCTCACATTCAAACATGGGCTGATAAAGGGTGTTTATGTTCCAAAATGGCTGGCAGTTTCCAACAGCAGAATGTAATTTCGGACTTTGACATTCAACGGCATTCCCATCTTCCCCTATCAAAACTGCTGGGGTTCGCTATTAATCAAACTGAATATGACAAATATATCTGCAAGATGCCAGAGGCCGAGTATCCTGAAGTAAGTAATGCTTCCTAACACAAGAAATTCTTCTCATCATCTTCTTCCAAGTCAGATATAATCACTGGATGACTCATTACAGTAGCCACAAAATTGAGTAACCCAATCCCAAATAGTCTTCATTTGTCAAATGTAAGCTAGCATCTGCTGTCATTGTAAAAGTTTCATAGGCACCTCAAAAGCAGGACTTAAATTCAAACTTGCAAAAGTTATATTATAAAGAATGTAAAATCTTTTCTAATGCAACCTCTAAACCTCTGGTAACATACTGGCGAATTTGTTTGAAATTATTATGTTCTATATCAGTGTAACTTAAAAGTTGTACCGCTCAATTTAACTACTCTTACCTTCCATAGCAGCCTGTAGAGCATTAATGGGGTCGATTTCTGTTACAATAACTCTTGCTCCAAAACTTCGTAGAGCCTGCACACATCCCTTGCCCACATCACCATATCCCGCCACCACTGCCACCTTGCCAGCAATCATGACGTCAGTGGCACGCTTGATGCCATCAATAAGCGATTCTCTGCAACCGTAGAGATTGTCAAATTTGCTCTGCAGAAAGAATGAGATGAAAGAGAAGCAACTCCGCACCCAATAATTCACCCTCTCCATGGCATAGATTAACAAGAGTCAATGGAAAGCTTACAGGCAGAAGCAGAAGGAAAACCAACAGCTGCCAATTAACCATTCAAGCTTAGGGCAATATTAGCTTGATACTTATAAATGATGGTCATGACCACTTTAGTGCACATGCTTATCCAACACTGTGAATTTCCCCAATGAAACAAACTTATTGTTTGTCTGAAGAAGGGTTTCGGCCCGAAACGTCGCCCATTTCCTTCGCTCCATAGATGCTGCTGCACCCGCTGAGTTTCTCCAGCAATTTTGTGTACCTTCAAACTTATTGTTCCCTATTTTCATTCGCTCTGATCAATTAAAAACTTGTGATCCGTCAATGGTCTGGGGCTGTTCCAAAAATCAAGAAAATGTTATAAAACCAAAACCAATTTATGCACCTCTTAGAATACTGAACTGGCAGATAATTAAGTGTCAGGGATTTGTCAACTTCTAGTGCCATTAATTTACCCAACCTATGGCAGGAATTTAGCACCATGGTATTCTCCCACACTATGCAGAAAATCAAGGACATGGCATCCCTATAAAACCTGACTGGAATCCCATCAGGCACCCACTCATGGTCATGGATAGCCTCTTTAGTGAGCTAATCACTTCAGAATTATCAGCTGCACTGACACAAAAGTGATGGCAGAATTGTGGTCACTGTTCTGCAGGTAGTGCAGAATTCCACTATGGCTATAAACAGGAATACTGTGGGAGATGGTGGATAGCCTCCATGATGAAAGCAGCAACAGCGTACCTCCCTAGCACCAGGGATGTCGGAACGCTGCACAATATTATAAAACAGAAGGGTTTTAGTCTTACAATCAGAGGTTGTAGTTCACATCAGTAATAAAACAGCACAGCAACAGGCCCTTTAGCCCACCAGGTCAATGCTGAATATGGTGCTAATTTAAACTGCTCATCTGCCTGCATATGGTGCATATCCCTCCCTTCCATGTATATTTGTGTCTAAATTGTATTTAAATGTTGTTATCATATCTGCCGTCACCACCTCCCCTGGAAGCACTTTACAGGCACCTGCCACTAAAAGTAAAATGCCATTCTTGTTTAAACTTGAACGAAGAGTGGGTACCTTGCGGTACCCCACTAGTCACTGCCTGCCATTGTGAGTAAACGGGTCCTTTTCACAATGGCAGGCAGTGACTAGTGGGGTACCGCAAGGCTCAGTGCTGGGACCCCAGCTATTTACAATATATATTAATGATCTGGATGAGGGAATTGAAGGCAATATCTCCAAGTTTGCGGATGACACTAAGCTGGGGGGCAGTGTGATCTGTGAGGAGGATGCTAGGAGACTGCAAGGTGACTTGGATAGGCTGGGTGAGTGGGCAAATGTTTGGCAGATGCAGTATAATGTGGATAAATGTGAGGTTATCCATTTTGGTGGTAAAAACGGGAAAGCAGACTATTATCTAAATGGTGGCCGATTGGGAAAGGGGGAGATGCAGCGAGACCTGGGTGTCATGGTACACCAGTCATTGAAGGTAGGCATGCACGTGCAGCAGGCAGTAAAGAAAGCGAATGGTATGTTAGCTTTCATTGCAAAAGGATTTGAGTATAGGAGCAGGGAGGTTCTACTGCAGTTGTACAGGGTCTTGGTGAGACCACACCTGGAGTATTGCGTACAGTTTTGGTCTCCAAATCTGAGGAAGGACATTATTGCCATAGAGGGAGTGCAGAGACGGTTCACCAGACTGATTCCTGGGATGTCAGGACTGTCTTATGAAGAAAGACTGGATAGACTTGGGTTTATACTCTCTAGAATTTAGGAGATTTAGAGGGGATCTTATAGAAACTTACAAAATTCTTAAGGGGTTGGACAGGCTAGATGCAGGAAGATTGTTCCCGATGTTAGGGAAGTCCAGGACAAGGGGTCACAGCTTAAGGATAAGGGGGAAATCCTTTAAAACCGAGATGAGAATAACTTTTTTCACACAGAGTGGTGAATCTCTGGAACTCTCTGCCACAGAGGGTAGTTGAGGCCAGTTCATTGGCTATATTTAAGAGGGAGTTACATGTGGCCCTTGTGGCTAAGGGGATCAGGGGGTATGGAGAGAAGGCAGGTACGGGATACTGAGTTGGATGATCAGCCATGATCATATTGAATGGCGGTGCAGGCTCGGAAGGGCCGAATGGCCTACTCCTGCACCTAATTTCTACGTTTCTATGTTTCTAAGAGGGTGCAGGGAAGATTCACCAGTGTTGAACAAGCACTCCAGATTGGATGTAGACATTCAGATTGCTGCCAAAAACAGACATCTGAAACATCTTGCAAAGGCTCCAAAACAATGTTGTCTGATTGCAACTTAAGTCTATGACAGAAGGAAACATCTAAATGTGGGAAGCTAGAGAGGAAATTGCAGGTGCCCCGGTTGGGATCTACAAATCATTAAATATGGGCACCGTGTCAGAAGAATCAAGAGTGGAAAATGTGATTGTTCCCGAGGAAATGCCTGGGAACCAGAGGCCAGCGAGTCTAACATCTGTGGTCGGAATGTTATTAGAGTATTCTGAGGAATAAGATATACAAGCATTTAGATGGACATGAATCGATTAGGTATGATCAGCACAGTTTTGTACATAAGAGATCGTCTCATGAATCTGATCGAGTTTTTTTTGAAGATTTGACGAAAAAGTTTGATGAGGGCAAAGCCATAGACACTGTCAATATGGATGTCAGCAAAGCATTTGACAAGGTTCTGCAAGGTGGACTGCACTTTATCGGGATGTATCACAAAATCGCATCGGCATGGCCACCAGCATAATCGAGGCTTACCCGATCACTCCCTTTTTCTCCCTCTCCAGGCAGCTGATTCCTCCTATCAATAACTGGAGAGAAGTTCTGAGCTACTATCTACCTCATTGGAAACCCTCCGACTAACTTTAATCGGGCTTTAACTTGCACTAAACATTATTTCCTTTATTATGAAACTGTACACTAGGGATGGCTCGATTCTAGTCATGTATAATCTTTCCACTGACTGGTTAGCATGCAACAAAAGCTTTTCACTGTACCTCAGTATACACAATAAACTAAACTAAAGGTTAGATTGCATGGGATCAGAGGACAGCGAGCTGAAAGAAGAGTAAATTGACTTTGTGGAAGAAAGCAGAGGGTGATGGTGGAAGGCTGCTTTTTGGACTGGAGGCCTGTGGCTAGTAGTGTGCCTGAGGATTCGATGCTGGGCTCATTGCTGTTTGTCATCTATAATGAATGATTTGGATGAGAACGTACAAGGCATGATTAATAATTTTGAAGATGACACAAATGAGTGGTATTGTAGAGAGCGAGGATGGTTGTCAAAAATTGCAGCAGGATCTTGACCAGTTCAGCTGATGGAGTTTAATACAGAGAAGTGTGACGAGTTGCATTTTGGAAAGTTGAACCAAGGCACAGTGTACACAGTGAATGCAAGGATTCTGGGAATTGTTGTAGAGCAGAGGGATCTAAGAGTGCAGGTACATAGTTCCTTGAATGAGGTGTCACAGGTAGAAAGGGTGGCCAAGGAGCCTAATAGCACATTTCCTTCGACAGAGTATCGAGTATATAAATTGGGAGACAGACAAAAAGTTGTCGTAACTCAGTGGGTCAGGCAGCATTTCTGGAGAAAAGAAATAGGTGACGCTTCAGGCAGAAGGGTCTCGACTTGATATGTCACCCTCTTCCTTTTCTCCAGAGATGCTGCGTGACCCGCTGAGTTACTAGTTTTTTGTGTCTATCTTCAGTTTCTCCTACACATAGCTGAGAGGCTCTGTTATAGTTGTACAAGATATTGGTGAAGCCACATTTAGAATATTGTGGTCAGTTTTGGTCACCCTGTTATAGGAACGGTTAAACTAGAAAGGGTACAGAGAAGATTTACAAGGATGTTGCCAGGACTTGAGGGTCTGTGCTGAGGGCGAAGGTTGGGCCGAAATGGGGGATGAGGGGTGCTCTTAGGAGTACTAGATCACAAGAGGAATAAATTGGGTAAATGCACACTTTTCCCCAGAGCAGGGGAATCAAAAACCAGAAGACAGACGTTTAAGGTGACGAGGGGAATATTTAATTGGAACCAGAGGGACAACTTTTTATTTGGCAGATCTATGGAACAAGCCGGCTAAAGGATGTAGCCGAGGCAGGTACTTTCATGATATTTAAAATCATTTGGACAGGTGCATGGATAGAATAGGTTTAGATGGGTATGGGCAAAATATAGGTGGGGGGAGGGAGACTTCACAGGGGGATTTCAAGTGCGCACTGGAAATTTTGGCTCGATTAAAGGAGGTGCCTGAAAATCAGTGGTTGACCTGTATTTACATGAATCGCTGATGAGAATATTTCCTTGGCTTGCACTGGAGTGAAATGCGTTAATGGAACAGTGCAACGGGAAGTTTCTTAGAATGTTACCTTAGTGACAGAGTCGTTCACATTAATACAAGGAACTTTGAGTGTCTTATTCTTATGCATCTTCCAGAGATTGTGGACTCCAGTTGTCGTCTCTTCTGAGATTCCTTTGATTCCTGCAGGATGAAATGAATAGGCAACAATCATCCCACTCTCACTTAAGCAAATCATGGTCAAATAAAAATGAACAGTAACGAGGAACAATTAGGCAGAAGAGTTTATCACAAAAAAACAAAATCAGGTATAAAGAGTAGCTATCTGCATCTACAAGATAACATCCTACACTTTAATCATTTTGATCTTAAATCCATCAGTATTCAAGGAAATGGACACCAGCACTTCAATAAATTAAATCAACTGACCTTGAAAATGTGAAACATCTGTTAACAGAACCAATGAGACTATCGTGGCTCCAATTTTCATAATATTATCAAGAATTCCAAGAAGAACCAAAGGATAGAAAATTGTGCCTCCGCTGCAGTTCTGCCCTATCTAGAACTTGAAACTGTTTATACTGATACTAATGCTGTCAGGAATGTTTCAGCTTGGTAAATCAAGGACACAGGCAGCATTGGCATTCTAAAAATCTACTGCAGAGTTATTAGGGCATGAAAATACTAATAACAATTGGTGTCCTAATCCTATTGTTTTTGACTAAATCCCTTAGAGTCCTGCCATAACTATTTTGTGTATTCTCCAAAACTGCAATAATAAATGCACTGGCTGTTAACCAATGATGCAGTTATCGTCTCCATTCCGCTATTTCTTAAGCACAATCTACAGATTTTGTTTCTTTAGAACTATCTGGATTGAATTACAATAACGATATTTTCTAAAGTGGTTCCATTTGAATAGAGGTTATATAAAATAGTATTTTGCAGTTAGGTTGAAATCAAAATTGTCAGCACAATTAACAAACACAATTGCTCTAGAAAGTTTTCAACTATCTCAAGATCTTTCCAATTTGAGACACAAGCCTACAACAGGATGCATTGCCTCCTTTGCTAAAATCATTAAAAAAAACATGTACATCATAACACAAACCACTAATCTGGCAAAGATCTTGAGCAAAACAATAGCAGAGGGTTTTAACCTTGTAGGAGTTTAGGATGTTTAGTGTGGACTAGATTTGTAAGATCACCGCCATCATCCAAAATCATATTGAGAGATTTTCCATCACGGAAGTACAGTGTCTGCTCAATGCACCAAATGTATTCTTCATCCGTCTCCCCCTTCCAAGCATACACTGCAAAAAGAAAAATGATGACATGAAGTACAGCCTGAGCAAAAGCTCAGTTCACAAAATATAAATTAATTGTTCAGAATGGCCCAATTGCCAATACACTCGCACCTAAAAGCAAGGCAAGGCAGATTTCACGCCACAACTTGTGCCATTTGATACAAATCAATTACACCAGTGTGTGAGGTGCATTAGAGGACATTTGCATAGCAACAAAGTGGCAACCAAAACTCTACATTTATGGAAACAATTGGGAGATTTGTACAGACTAGTTCAGGGTATGTATTGCCACAGCAGCTCGAGCTGACTACTTCCATTGTTTTTTATTCATTTGTGGGATGCAGGCTTCACAGGCAGAGATATGTGGTTAGAAACAGGCAACCCCAGCATTACAGCTGTTTGGCTTAAGAGTTCACAAATTACCCAAACATTTGAAAAATGGAATAAAATTCACTCTTATGCAGTACACATGGGCAAGAAAATAAATGTAAACATTTAAAAAAATTGTCGTTCAGCTACTCAATACTGTGATCCAATAATATGCGGATATGTGCCGTGTTGTCACTGCTAGGCACGTCCCTCCTTTGCCATGCTCTCTCCACTCCAAAGATGTCAGATTTCCGAGTGCAGCACTGCCACGCTCACCCACAAGGCATTTTCTCGGACATGTTGCATTGTAGGGAGCTACAATAGTTATGCTCAGGTCTAACACTGGTTCCTCAGAGTCACAGCAAAATGTCAGAAACAGCACCCTTCAACCCAATACTGACCAAGTTACCTAACCGAACCAAACCACCTTGCCTGCGCCTGGCCCATATCCCTCCAGACTTTTCCTATCCATGTACCTGTCCAAATGCCTTAAATGTTGTAATTGAACTTGCCTCTCCAGCATCCTCTGGTAGCTCATTGCATGTACACACCAACCCGTGAGAAAATGTCACCTCTCAAGCCCCTTTTAAATCTTTTCCCTTTCAACATAAACCAGGAGTCGGCAACCTACGCCCCCCGGGCTGAATGCGGCCCGTAACCCGATATCATCCGGCCAGCAGGCGTATTTTTTTTTTGCCGTATATATCCGGCCCGCTTCCGTCATCACTGGCACCTCCCGGGCCCGAGGTCGCGGTGACGCAAGGAGGCCTGCATTGGCGGAGCCGCCGAGCTGTGGCTGTGCAAAGCCGCCGGCACGGCCGTGCACCTTCTGCGTCTGGGCTTCATTGTCGGGATCGGGGTTGTCAATAGGCCGTGAGTATTTGAGCCACCGCCTTCAGGACAGAGCCAAGGCAATGGTCCGTAGGTGCACCATGTTCGTGAGTGCTCGTAACTAAGGGCCAGTGCTCCGGCTGGATCTATGTGAACACGTGAGTTGATGCCTGACAACCAGGGCGGGATCCATGTTCTCGATGTTGGGGGAGTCCAGAACCAGGGGCCACAGTTTAAGAATAAGGAGTAAGCCATTTAGAACGGAGATGAGGAAACACCTTTTCTCACAGAGAAGGCGCAAGCCATTTAGAACGGAGATGAGGAAACACTTTTTCTCACACAGAGTCTCAAAGGGCCAAATGACGTAATCCTGCACCTATTGTCTATGTGTACACGTGGCCCGCCATCCGCTCACAGATATGCGTCCTGGCCCCAATGCAAAACAAGGTTGTCAACCCCTGCCGTAAACCCTTGTCCTCTAGTTTCATACTTCCTTATCCTGGGAAAAAGACTGGTTATTCCCATTTTCCATGCCCCTCACGATTTTATAACCCACCTACACCACCACTCAACCTTCTATGTTCCAGCACGTATATGCTGCAGGGGGGGGATAATTAACCACCCTGAAGTCATTTTACAACAACTTTCTCCTATGAACCTGATATATTTGGCCTGCATCTGCACTTTGCTAACTCACGGGCCTTGCATGTCAGAGAAAATTGTCCCAGATGAAGTGTTGCTGCACTACATTCAGATGTCTGTTTATCTAGAACACAAGTACAGCAAAGGAACAGCGAGCCCAACTTACTGAAGGAAAATATATATATGCATTTAGATGGAGAGAGGATGATTAGATATAGTCATTGTTTTGCATGTGGGAGATTGCATCTCAGAAAATAGATTGCTTTTTTGTAGTAACCAAGGTAGCTGATGAGGGCAAGAAGCTGGGCCCATTGCTGATTCTGTTTACATTAGTGATTTAGATTAGAATGTGCAAGGCAGGATAAATAAGTTTGCAGACAGCACTAAGGTAGGTGGAAGCGCAGATGTAAAGAGGTGTATCAAAATTTGTTTGGCTAGAGGGCCGAGGAATGGCTACTACAGATAAATGAGAGGGAAGTCAAACAAGGACAGGACTTTCAGGGAATGGTCGGGGTCTGGGGAATGCTGTAGTCCAGAAAGATTGAGGAGTACAGGTGCATGCTACCGCAAAAGTGCTTTCACAGCTCGATAGGGTAGTAAAGGCAGCTTTTGGTACATTGGCTTTCATCATCCAGGATATTTAGAGAAATAAGATATTCTGTCATAGTTTGTACAAGGCAATGGTGAGTACACATCTGGAGTAATGTATTCAGTTTGGTCACCTTGCTATAGGAAGGATATCATTAAGCTGGAAAGAGTTTAGAGAATATTTAATTGGAAGTGCCAGGAATTGAGGGCCAGAGCTACTGAGCAATTGGTCATACTAGGACTGTATTCCTCAGAGCATACCAAACTAAGATATATTCTAAGTCAAGGCAGGTGATGATTTAATGACATTTGGACAGGTAAATGTTTAGCATGGGCTTAGAGGGATAATGTGCCAAGCCAGGGCAGGTGGGATGACCATAGATGGGACATATTGGCTCACATAGGCAGGTTATACAGCACAGAAAATGGCCTGTTTCTGTGCTGTATAACTATGATATATTCTATGGATAAATTAGCCAGTTTGACTTTGAAAGCCAAGTGCAGATTAATTCCCCAATCTGAAAACAAATACAGTTCTCAAAAAATGGAGAACTCAGTGAACATTAATGGGCATTTGAGGTGAGAAACAGTTATACTAACCAGGAACTCCAGTTTTGGCAATTGCAGCAGCTGCATGATCCTGAGTTGAGAATATATTGCAGCTGGACCACTGAACCTGAAATGAGATCAAAGCCGGTTACAAAAATAATATGGACTTTAACCTTCCAGTTACAGCACATTACAAATAGAGTAATCAATTCTACATCAGAGGTTAAGCAGAAGTCATGGATTCATTAGAACTGTAGCAATCCACACACTCCATATCTAGAGTAGATCACAGAAAACTAAGAATATACATTTCAACGCTAAGAAATTTTACACCAGAGCCGCGACAATTAAGTCAAAGTTAGAGAAATTATTGAAGATTCTTGGGGACAATATTTTATTTTATTTGAAAAAGCATGGATATTAGCAAATGTCAGCATGGCTGTGTGTGAGGATGGGAAAGGGGGGCATATCTGACAAACACAATTTGAGTTTGTTGAGGAGATGACAAAGATGATTGACGTGGGAAGAGCAGTGGAGGCAGCTGGCATAACTTCAGTAAATCATTTGGTAAGGTTCCTGATGGTAGATCAAGTCAAACAAGATGCATACAAAATCGTCTGGAGGGCAGCATGGGGAAGCATTTTTTCAACTGGAATCTGTAAGGATCCGTGTTGGGACCTCTTGCTTGTGATAAGTCTTGGATGTAAAAGATTAATAAATTTAAAGATTACATGAAAATTTGGAGTTGCGGATAAGGATATAGACCAATTAAAATGTGGGCAGAGAAGTGGTAGATGGAATTTAATCCATAAAAATGTGAGGTGTTGTCATTTGGAAGATTAAATACAAGAGGAACGCATGTAGTAAATGTCAGGACCCTTGGGAGCACTAATTTGTAGAGGGATTTTGAGGAGCAAGTCCATAATTTCCTTATGCTAATAACAAGTGGATTGGGTGTGAAATAAGACATGCAGCATACAAAATTGAGCCATAGTTAGAATAGACTGTTAGATTCTACTACACCCATACCCCAGGGTCAAAATGTCATACTAAAAAGCATAGATTTACTATAATCTTATCAAACAGTTACCATTATCCCATCAACCAGTGATATATTGCCTTTATAAATCAGAGCTTTGAGTATAGAAGTTCGGATGTAATGTTAAAATTGTACAAGTCATTGGTGAGACCAATTCTGGAGTATGGTGTACAATTTTGGTCGCCCAATTATAGGAAGGATGTCAACAAAAGAGAGAGTACAGAGGAGATTTACTAGAATGTTGCCTGGGTTTCAGCAACTAAGTTACAGAGAAAGGTTGAATAAGTTAGGTCTTTATTCTTTAGAGCGCAGAAGGTTAAGGGGGGCACTTGATAGAGGTCTTTAAAATGATGAGAGGGATAGACAGAGTTGACGTGGATAAGTTTTTCCCACTGAGAGTAGGGAAAATTCAAACAAGAGGACATGACTTCAGAATTAAGGGACAGAAGTTTAGGGGTAACATGAGGGGGAACTTATTTACTCAAAGAGTGGTAGCTGTGTGGAATGAGCTTCCAGTGGAAGTGGTGGAGGCAGGTTTGATTTTATAATTTAAAAATAAATTGGATATGTATATGGATGGGAAAGGAATGGCGGGTTATGGTCTGAGTGCAGGTAGATGGGACTAGGGGGGAAAATAAGTGTTCGGTAGGGACTTGTAGGGCTGAGATGGCCTGTTTCCCGTGCTGTAATTATTATATATGGTAATATATATTGCGACCCATTTTTTCTTTGCTAATTATTAATTCTTCCTACACTTTTACTCGTGGTCTATTTGTAAGCAGATTTTCCCCCCAGACAATCAAGAGCAAAGAGCCGCTCTGGACAGCTGCCAACTCAAAATCATGTGGATTATGGACTATGGCACAAACCTATGTGCTATGTAAATTTGCTCAGTTAAACTCAACAAACAGGATAGTTAACAAGAAATGTATCGCTGTTCAACAACAAATAGCACAGGATTAATGTAACCTTCCATTTTCTTGCTATCTCCACAGAACCATGCAGCCCAATCCATATTCTTGATTCCAGATGGAAATTCCTTGCTAATTTCAGCCTTATTTCCCACCCCACTTCAAGTTCTACATGAAGGCAAAAGTCATGCTCCAATTGACCACGCATCCTTCCACGAGCCCATCATTCACAATGCTCTCCTCCACCATCCCCACAATGTGAACATCAATCTCCTGTCTGAAGGGGCATCCTGAACTGAAACATCTATCCACGTTCTCCAGAGAGGCTGTCTGACCTACTGAGTTACACCAGTGCTTTGATGTTGTCAACCAGCATCTGCAGTTCCATGGTTCTCTCATCCTCTCTATTCTTACACTGCCATCCAGTTTTGCAATAGTTAACTAGTCAGGACCTCTAGCAACATACCCTATCACCACATCCACACTTATCAAGTGCTAAACCTTCAGCTATCTTCACAAATTTAATTACCAGTGATTTGACTGCTCTCACCTCTCAACCATTTCCTTGCCTCGTTACTCCAATGCTGAGTAAAATCCTCTAGCTAAACAGTAGGAAAATGAAATGCATTATTTTCAACAGCAACTCTCCTTCCGATATCTGTCTCCACCCAAATCAGGCAACTCAAAGTACCAGTAATCTACAAAACTTAAATGATCTTCTCCACATTGGAGAAACCAAATACAGATCCGGAGATTGCTTTTCAGAATGGAATACCTGCATTCAGCCCTCAGGACAAACCCTGAGCTACCAGCTGTCTGCTACTTAAATTCTTTATCCACTCTGTTTAGTGGCTTCTTGCAGTGTCAGGAGACACCCAATGCAGGTTTGTGGAATGGCGTCATCATCTACTTGGGCATGTTACAGTCTCAACATTAAATTCTACAATTTCAGGTAACTTGATTCAACTCTGTATCAGTCATCCAAGAAAGGTCTCGACCTGAAACATCACCTATTCCTATTCTCCAGAGATGCTGCCTGGCCTGCTGAGTTACACCAGCACTTTGTCCATCACCCATGTGTGATATTTGCTCATTGCTTATACTTCATTTTTTTCTCTCTTGGAGTGGAGCACAAAGCCAACATGATCTACTGGGCTTGCTCTCCAGTTCTGCAGTTTGCAGCTGCCACATCCTTCTGTGTTCTCAGCCTCTAACTGCTCCCATTCACTCACTGACTAGATAATACTGTTCAAAACACAAAATACTTGAGTAACTTAATACTTGAGCAGGTCAGGCAGTATCTGTGGCGGGAATGAACAGCTAACATTTCAGGTTGGGACCGTTCTTCAATTTTGTTTACCATTTATCCCCAAGGTCACCTCAGTCTTACACTAGGATAGACATCCCCTCCTCCACGTCTGCAGCTTTCCAAGCATCTTATTTTTTTTTAACTTTTGATTAAAGGTCTCCAACCTGAAACATTGGTTGATTTTTCCTCCCACAAATGCAGCCTCATTTGCTGAGTACTTCATGCATTTTTTTGTTTCAGGTTTCCAATATCTGCAGTTTTCATTTTCTCAAATAATTGAAATTATCTGCATTGAACTCCTCACATTATTTCCATCAGCACATGTCCAACCCAGTGTCCACCCTTCTCACAAATTCAGCACACAAGAATGTAATTCCATTAAAGTGGCAACACACATATTCAGGGCAGTAAAGAAAGCACATGACATGCCTGCTTTCATTGGTCAGAGCATGGAAGACAAGAATTGTAATATAATTGTATAAGACATCAGTGAGACCACACTGTAGAGTTCCGTGGAAATTTACAGTTGCCCCGCTACAGGAAGGATGTCATTAAACAGGAAGGAATGCAGAAAAGATTCACAAAGATATTACTGAGACTAGGGTGCTGAAATGATAAGGGAAGAATGGAGAGTGGTAAAGTTTTCCTTGGAGAATAGGACACTGAGGGATGACGTTGGGGGTCTATAAAATTCATGAGGGATATGAAAAATCATGACGGCGAATGTTCGGTCTTCATCACAGGATTGGTTTTTCCATCTCCCAGAGTCTAAACTAGAGGAAATAAGTTTAAGGAGAAAGGGAAAAGATTGAAAGGGGACTCAATGGGCAATGTTTTCCACCAAGAGTTGTGGCTGTATGGATTGAGCTGCCAGAGGAAGTGGTAGAAGTAAGTACAATTACAACACAGAAAATATTTGGATAGCTACACAGGCAGGAAAATATTAGAGGAATAGAGGCTAAATGCAAGCAAGTAAGTAAGACGAGTTCAGGTAGGCAAATTAGTCTGCATAGACTGGTTGGTGAGAAAAGCCCATTTCTGTGTTGTATAACTATGACAAACCATAATGCAACTCAAACTTCAAATAGGCCACATTTGGTTCTGGTCACATTACAGGGAAGATGTGGAAGCTTTTGAGATGGTGCAAAGGACGATAGACAATAGACATAGACAACAGACAATAGACGCAGGAGTAGGCCATTCAGCCCTTCGAGCCAGCACCGCCATTCAATGGGCATTCATGGCTGATAATCCCCAACCAGTACCCCGCTCCTGCCTTCTCCCCATATCCACACGACTCCGCTATCTTTAAGAGCCCTATCTCGCTCTCTTGAAAGTATCCAGAGAACCGGCCTCCACCGTCCTCTGAGGCAGAGAGGAATATAGAAGCAAATAAAATTATGAGAGACATAGATTGGGTAAACAATGGGAACCATTTCCCCAGGGTGGAAATATCCAACACTTGAGGGCAAGAGTAACACTACAAAGTAAGAGGGGAACATTTAATGGAGATGCGAGGAGCAAGTATTGATTTTTAAACAGTGGTGGGGCCTGTAACACATTGCCTTGAGTGGTACTCGAGTCAGATACAATAGCGGCATACAAGAGGCCTGTGGATAGGCACATGGAAGCACAAAGAATAGCATGGATAGATATTGTTAATGTAACTAGACATGTTCTGCACAAACATTGTGGCAAAGGACCCATTCCTGTGCTGGACTGTTTCATGTTCTATATACTATGCTCAGGGCGATGTGCAGTTCAAATTTGATTGGCACAAACATCTTGGTTGGCACAGGCATCACGGGCCAAACAATCTGTTCCTTTACTGCACTGTTCTATGTTCTAGTGTGCAAACGTCAGCTGTTCAAAGACCGCCTAATGCTGTACAGTCCAGGAAAATTCAATTGAAAGAAGACATTAATACTAAATCATGATTTACACCAGCATTACCTCTGCCCCAAGTGCAGTGAGAGTTTCAATCAACACAGCAGTTTGAACAGTCATGTGAAGACAGCCTGCGATTCGAGCCCCTTTGAGTGGTTTTGAATTTTGATGCATCTTCCTCATCATCATCAGGCCAGGCATCTCATTTTCGGCAATCTCAATTGCTTTCCGACCCCATTCAGCCAAACTAATGTCAGCTTTAATGCAGAGAAACAAGAATCAGAAAAATCAACAAAATGACATTGGTAAAAAAAACATTCAAAGCAGCTCAGGAGAAGCAACAAAACTATGAACCTACAAATTAGCTACCACCCCAGAAAAGGCTCCTGGAACTAGACATGACAAGCACACTGGCACCATCATTTCCAGCATCTTAAGATGAGACTTTAATAAATTATTCCTGACCACCCTCCAAGAAGCTAATGAAACTGTTTGAAGACTGGCGATGAAGGCAAACTCCAATGGATCAAGGATGTCATGGGGGGTTGGGGTAGACAACGTGCACCATGAGCACCCTCTCTAGGAACATGTCAAAGCCACTGGACAGGAGTCATTAAGGCGTGCTACCATCTTATTTTGGAACAAAGATGATTGTTGTCTTAAAGGAGGTGGGTATGTCAGAACGGGGTAGAAAGAGGTTAAAGATGTCAGAGTACGCTGGTCTGCAAAGGATCCAAGGACCTCTTCCTGCAAATAATCTCCCCCAATAAAGCTCGGGAAATTATTAGAGTCTTAAGAAGGATCCCAACATGAAACAGTCCCTATCCATGTTTCCGGAGATGCTGCTCGACCCAGAGTAACTCCAGCACTTTTTTGTAATCCAGCATCTGCAGTGTCTTCTATCTACAACCTCTGAAAGTTCATGCCTAAAGCTAACAAAATTGCCTTCTGCAGTTTAGGATTTTAACTTGTGGACCAGCCCTATCCTTCTCCACAACTATTTTAATAGAATTATGGTAACTTGCCCCAAGCTGCTCCACCACTAACCTCAGTCCTCTGCCTTGCCTTACTTCCCAAGAGGAGTTGTTTTTCTCCTTCTCTAGTTGTGTCATTTATATGTTGATTGAGAAACTTGCCCTGATCAAATTTAAATTCCAACCCAATCTAATCCTCATACCATTGCAGCTCCAGAAAATTAAAATCCATACTATGATAACCCCATTCTCGCAGCTGTCTGACCTGCCTAGATATTTGCGACAATTCTCAGATCTGCCTCATTATTGCTTTAGGTCCCACCTTCAGACATACTAGTTTAAACTTTGAATATACAGAGTTGATGTGGACAAGCTTTTCCCTTTGAGAATAGGGAAGATTCAAACAAGAGGACATGACTTCAGAATTAAGGGACAGAAGTTTAGGGGTAATATGAGGGGGAACTTCTTTACGCAGAGAGTGGTGGCGGTGTGGAATGAGCTCCCAGTGGAAGTGGTGGAGGCAGGTTCATTGGTATCATTTAAAAATAAATTGGATAGGCATATGGATGAGAAGGGAATGGAGGGTTATGGTACGAGTGCAGGCAGGTGGGACTAAGGGGAAAAAAATTTGTTCGGCATGGACTTGTAGGGCCGAGATGGCCTGTTTCCGTGCTGTAATTGTTATATGGTTATATGGTTATATGGAATACATGCAAATCTCAGTGCCAGCACACTGGCCCCTTCTAGTTGTAGTTATTTACATCCCTTGCACCTCAAACACAGCACTTTACACTCAAAACATTGGTATATACCTTACCATAGTAAATTGTGACAATGCTACATTTTACAACGCACATGTGGCTCTAACTGTTCAGGAGGATACAATATGCTGTCCTTACTGGTCTGACACAACCCTTAAATGCACTCTCGCATGATCCAGAAGGCCACTTTAGTAGACCACCATCTTGATGATTAAAGGGCAATAAAAGCTGGGCTAGCTAGGTAATGGTCAGATTAAAAAAATACTTTTTCAATGCTTCAGTGGATGAGAATTATTTGTTGAACCACTGCTGCTGCCTTTGTGAAATGAGACAGAATTCAATTATGTCATTACGGAACTGAACCGTAGCAAATTACCTCAATTTTATGCATGTTGCTTGACAACTACACTTTTGACCCTTTATTATCTTTTAACACAATTATCCCTCTTCCCCTATAACAGGTATTTTATGTGGCCTTCATCTACTTTAATCATTATAAAACTTGTTTCTTGAATTATGATCGTAATATAACAACCATTTCTCCCTCCCTAAGATTGTCAAGTATATCCAACATCTGCTGCATTTGACTATGTTAAAATATTGCACAACAACTTTACTGGCATGTGTAGGTAACAGACTTGCGGCACCAGCATGATTGAGTGACTGTCCTTGTCAGAGTGACTTTGCAATAACCATTATCAAATTCCGTTGAATACCTTCTTTTGAACTGCAAGTTATTGAACTTCAAACATGGGAAAGCAAAGGGAGGCAAGCAATGCCACCAATAACAAAGTTAGCCAAGTTTGTTTAATGTTCTGATGACAGGATACAAAAATACAACATCAGCAGCTTTTAACTAGACTTGCATCATTCAAAGTGTACAGAAACTAATGCAGAGTTGATTCTACTGGCTTCGCCACTGATGAAAACCCATTTTCCAGAGTTGCAACTGCCTGGAAAGCCTCATTCTCCGTAAGGAAATTCCAGGAACTGGCATTTGAAGAATAAACTTTGTTTACTTTCATGACCTTCGGACACCAAATGATTCACAAAATAACTTTTATTTTCAACAATCAAATCTCTTCAAGAGTAGGAGGATATCAGCTTTAGAACCAGTCAGTAATGTCCAGAGAGAGGTAAATATCTATTTTAAAAATGACGATTAAAACCACAGACCAAGATCTGGATGCCTGGATTGAGAAACAAAGGACCTGGACACCAGAAAATACTGACTCTGCCCATGTAGGCTGTGGGCCGAGCATCGAAAATGTGGCTAGAATTTAACTTTTCGTGACCCATGTTTGGGAACTACTTGATAATTGGCACAGATTTTGATTAAATATAATTGAGAAGTGATAACTTGTCAGTGCCAAAAGTTGCATTTTAATTAATTAAGCTAATTAGAAAACGAGATCGAAAACGTAAGCGCCATCTAATGCTCATATTACTCCATGGGGAGCCTAATTCCGTGCTGCTGTCTATTTAAACCATATATTATTATACCATATATATATATCATGACTTGCGAATATGACTGGAGTTATATATAACCATATTATACAAAAATAATATAATGAATACAATTATGAGTGTATTTTGAATGAGACTGCCACAGAGGTCCGACTCCTGAACCCGCCTAATTAATGGGCGAGGGCAGTTCCTGTGGATTCCCCCATTTACTGAACCCTCAGACTGCCAGTGGGCAGAGTGGGGGTCACAGTCATAGTGGGACTGGGGCAGTGCCAGGCTGGGGGAAGGCTAAGGAATCTTCCAGTGAGAGGAAAATGCCTAACCAGCCCCCCCCTCCAGAGCTGCCCACGGCTGGAGCTGGAGCCGAATTGGGACCGGCTACGGGCTCCGCTCAGCACGTCCAGCATGCCCTTCTGGATCATCATAGCGATGATGGTGGGGAGCATGCTGCCCAGGCCGCCTTCAGCACCCCCAATAGCACCGGCTCAGTCAGTCTGCACGCTAACAAAATTATCGGCAAGCATTAGCTTTATTCCTTCGAAACCTTGCTATTGTTTTGATGTAATTAGGAGGCAGCCATGATCCCAGTGCTCACTGCCTAGCTACCATGAAACAAAGCCCGTGATTGGTCAATTGGCGCCCGATGCAATGCCGAGCATGCATTGATTGAACAATTACTCGGAAAATTGGAGATTTTTCTCATATTTTCTTTTTTAAATGTGCAGGTTTTGTTCTTGACGAGGTTCAGGAATGACTTCTATAATATTTTTACACAATATGTTAAAAATTCAAATATTCCAGGCAATTCAAGAACCAGGGGCCACAGTCTTAGAATAAAGAGGAGGTCATTTAAGACTGAGGTGAGAAAAACTTTTTCACCCAGCGAGTTGTGAATTTATGGAATTCCCTGCCAGAGGGCAGTGGAGGCGAAGTCACTGGATGGATTTATGAGAGTTACATAGAGCTCTAGGGGTTAGTGGAGTCAAGGGATATGGGGAGAAGGCAGGCACGGGTTATTAACCATATAACAATTACAGCACAGAAACAGGCCATCTCGGCCCTACAAGTCCGTGCCGAACAACTTTTTTTCCCTTAGTCCCACCTGCCTGCACTCATACCATAACCCTCCATTCCTTACCATTAAAGAAGTGCCCCCTCAATATTACCCCTAAACTTCTGTCCCTTAATTCCTTCCATCCATATGCCTATCCAATTATTTTTAAATGATACCAAGTGGTTGAGTTACCAAAATGGCCACCGGAGGACTGGTGCATTGATCCAGAAATTATATTTCAAAACCACTCATCATAGGAGAAATGTGAATTCAAATACATAAATCTGAATTAAAAAAATAGTTGCAGAACCTGCCTGCCCACTTTTTTTTCCCCACTTCCACTGGAAGCCTATCCAATTTATTTTAAATCATTCCACACTTCCACGCTCATTTCCACACCGCTACCACTCTCCGAGTAAAAAAGCTCCCCCTCATATTACCCCTAAACTTCTGTCCCTTAATTCTGAAGTCATGTCCTTTTGTTTGAATCTTCCCTATTCTCAAAGGGAAAAGCTTGTCATAATCAACATTCCATTGACATGTTGACTGCAAGGAAATAAATCTGCCCAGCTTACTCTGTCCATTTAGCTGATCATCAGCTCTACATCCAACTTTAGGGCTGGATGTTATCTGCCATCTGTTGCTCAAAGGCAGTAAGGGATGAACAAAATATTCCGGCAATGTACACATTAGCTTGCGGTATTAATTTTCTCTCTCCAAAATACTGCTTCACCTGCTGACTATTTCTATTCCTATACAGGTACACAAAATTTTATCCGAAAGCCTTGGGACCAGACACTTCTCGGATTTCGGAATGGAAGATTTTTAGCGTAGATTAGGTAGGTAGCGTGGGCGGCTTGAAAAGTCTGGAGCGGCTTCCTCCTCCCTGGAGACCGGGGAATCATTGTAAATCATTGCTTAAATGTTAGTCAGTTAGTTTGGAGGGATTTTATGTGGTGGGGGGAGGGTGAAGGGGGAAACTTTAATTCTTAGTCCGTTACCTGGTCGGAAACGCGGGGAGCGGCAATGCCTTACCGGGTCGCCGTGCAGTAAGCTCTGGAGCGCTGTGGTCGCCGACTCCCAACATCACGGAGCTGGGGCTGCAGGCGTCCGATGCCGGTTGGAGCTCTGACCCCGGCGAACTCTACCCCTGGCTGCGCGGCACTCCAAATCCAGCGCTGCCCGCCCGCAGCCCGAGCTCCGCGATGTTGGGAGTCGGCGGCCACAGCACTGGGATACCAGCGGGGAGCAGGCAATGCCTTACCGGGTCGCCGTGCGGTAAGCTCTGGAGCGCTGTGGCCGCCGACTCCCAACATCGCGGAGCTGGGACTGCGGGCGGCGCTGGATTTGGAGCGCCACGCAGCCAGGGGTAGAGTTGCCGGGGTCGGAGCTACAACCGGCGCCGCCCGCGGCCGGACGCCCGCAGCCCCACGATGTTGGGAGTCGGCGGCCACAGCGCTCCGGAGCTTACTGCACGGCGACCCGGTAAGGCATTGCCCGCTCTCCGCCTCTCCGACCAGGCAGGGGACTAAGAATTAAAGTTTTCCCCCTTCACATAAAAGCCCTCCAAACTAACTGACTAACATTTAAGCAATGATTTACAGATGTTTAAGTGTCTCCCCGGTCTCCGGGGAGGAGGCAGCCGCTACAGTAGTACAGACCTGGGTTGACCGTGGGTCGTTTCGGGTCAAGTTTGGCGCCAAACGCGAGCTTTGGTGTGCAGACGACATCCTGGAAAAAATGTCCAGTTTTCGGAGCTTTTCGGTTTCCGGAACTCCGGATAAAAGGTTGTGCACCTGTATAACTCATGTCTAGTACCACATTTTTGGCTTCAGGGTGAATATTTCACAATTATTGACTAGATAGGTATTCAGTGACAACCAAAAGTTGTACTTTTGATATAAACCGAGTGGTAGAATTAAAGCTAAGTAATATTGGGAACTTCTTCAGTGACTTGGAGTTTAAGTTCACCCTCTATGTTACCGTTAGGAAACCAAAATGCAGTGTGAAACATGGCCATGAGAATACCAACAGCTGTCTAAAACAGACAGATTAACACATCTTGGAGTAGAGCCAATAATAGAAATTCTCAAAGTAAAATATGCATGTTACATTAAACTCCATAATGTTGATCATTTTATTAAGGTAAATAATATTTAACAAATTTGTTGGTATTCTTTGAGGATGAAGCCTCAAGTAGTCTTAGAGGGAAACTGGCAAAGTATTGCATTTGGATTTCCAGAAGTCAATTACAAGGTACCATAAAATGCAAAGTACTAGAGCTTCTGCTGCTCAAGTGAGTCGACACGGATAGAAGATGGCAGGGAAGATCAATCATGATCTGGATGTAATGTCGAGACTCTATAAGATGCTGGTAAGGCGGTATTTGGAATATTGTGAGCAATTATCCGAGGATGGATGTGCCGGCTCTGGAGAGGGTCCAGAGGAGGTTTACAAGAACGATCCCAGGAATTAGAAGGTTAACCTACGATGAGCATTTGTCGGCACTGGGCCCATACTCGCTGGAGGATAGAAGAATGAGGGAGAGCTCATATCCAGAATAGTGAAAGGCTTGGATAGAGTGGATGTGGAGAGGATGTTTCCACTCGTGGGAGAGTCTAGGACTAGAGATCATAGCCTCATAATTAAAGGATGTTCTTTTAGGAAGGCGATAGATGAGGAGAATTTTCTTTAGTCAGAGGGTGGCGAATCTGTAGAATGCTTTGCCACAGAAGGCCGTGGAGGCCAAGTCAGTGGATATTTTTAAGGCAGATAGATTCTCGATTAGTACGGGTGTCAGAGGTTATGGGGAGAAGGCAGGAGAATGGGGTTAGAAGAACGGGGTTAGAGATGGATCAGCCATCAATGAATGGCGGAGCTGGCTTGATGGGCTGAATGGCCTTATTCTACTCCTATTCCATACCACCAGTTGTACAGTGGACAGGCTTGTGGCAGCAAGTAGCCTACTCAGTTATTTATAAGGGAAATAGCCCTTTCAATCCAATATACCCATGACAAACAGCTTGCCCCTTAGGTCCTGGGATCTCCACTAGCAGTTCTTTCCATATGCCCAACACTGTGCAAACATGTTTTCCCCTTAAGGTCCCCATGAAATCTTTCCTCATTAACCTTAAACAGACCTCTATCTTTAGACTTTCATATCCTTGGAAAAAGACTGGCCCCTCTAAAGATACCCCTCAGACTGGTTAAAGTGCACATTGTCAGGATTTAATAAAGGCCATTTTAATACATTTTGGTTTCACCATGTAGAAATTACAGCAGTGTTTATACACAGTCTCCCCCATTTCAGGGCACCATAATGTTTGCAACACAGCAATATTATGTAAATGAAAGTAGTCATGTTTAGTATTTTGTTGCATATCCTTTGCATGCAATGACTGCCTGAAGTCTGCAATTCATGGTCTCACCAGTTGCTGGGTGTCTTCTCTGGTGATGCTCTGCCAGGCCTGTATTGCAGCCATCTTTAACTTATGCTTGTTTTGGGGGCTAGTCCCCTTCAGTTTTCTCTTCAGCATATAAAAGGCATGCTCAATTGGGCTCAGATCGGGTGATTGACGGCCACTCAGAAATTGATAATATTTTAAGCTGAGAGAATTCTTGTGCCATCAGCTGTGGAGGTTTTCCTTGGCCTGCCAGTCTCCTTGCAATTAGTAAGCTCACCAGTGCTCTTTCTTCTTAATAATGTTCCAAACAGCTGATTTTGGTAAGCCTAAGGTTTGGCTGATATCTCTAACCGTTTTATTCTTGTTTCTCAGTCTCAAAAATGGCTTCTTTGACTTTCATTGGTGCAACTTTGGTCCTCATGTTGATAAACAGCAATAAAGGTTTTCAACGGTGATAGACTAGTTGCTGAGAGCTCTCTTGTACCTGCATTGAGGCAATTAAACACAACTGAGCAATTACAAACATCTGTGAAGCTTTTTGTCCCAAACATTATGGATACCTTAAATGGGAGGACTATGTATAAACACTGGTGTAATTTCTACATGCTGAAACCAAAATGTATAAAAATGGCCTTTATTAAAATTGTATAAATGGTGGGTCTTTGTCCCAAACATTATGGAGGGCACTGTGTGTAATCAAGTGACGAGCCTGGGATTGACTGTGCAAAAACAGATTCAGGCAGTCAGGAGCAAAGCACTTGCCATACCAAGCTGGGATACACCCAGTCAGAATACCTTCTATAGTGTATCTGTAGAAATGCAAGATTTTTCATGGGCATGCCAACTACATTCTCATCAAAACGTTTTTAATTTCGGCACCAAACGGGGAAAATAGCAGTTCCCACTTAAGCACACCAGCCTCCAATCTGCAAAGCAACTCCGCACTACCTCCCTCTGACATATTCCACCATGCCCATTTTGTAGCCAATGGGCTACCTCACCCTGACCACCCTGAAGCAATGACTTCTGCTCCTATTTGTTTGTGCTTGTGAAAATAAACAGGCTTTTACTAGATTGGAAGTATATAACAGTAGAATGTTCGAGGATCAGGTATTGGCTCTCAACTCTTTACATTAACGACTCAGAAGTTCAACAGTCCCAAGTTTGCCTGGGAACGTGCAAAGTCATGCATATCGGCAAGTCAAATTGAAGGCCCAGTAATATCTAAATGGAAAAAAATTGCTCATGCATGAAGTACAGAAAGATCTAGGTAAAATATGTTACGTGCAGTAGGTGGCTGGGAAGACAAATTGGCCTTTATTACAAGGGGGTTATGGTGTAGAAGTTATCAATACTGCTATAATTGTAAAGGATGTTATTATAGACAATAGGTGCAGGAGTAGGCCATTTGGCCCTTCGAGCCAGCACCACCATTCAATGTGATCATGGCTGATCATCCCCAATCAGTACCCCGTTCCTGTCTTCTCCCCATATCCCCTGACTCCGCTATTTTTAAGAGCCCTATCTAACTCTCTTGAAAGCATCCAGAAAACCAGTCTCCACCGCCCTCTGAGGCAGAGAATTCCACACTCGCCACTCTCTGTGAGAAAATGTGTTTCCTCGTCTCCGTTCTAAATGGCGTACTCCTTATTCTTAAACTGTGACCCCTGGTTCTGGACTCCCCCAACACCGGGAACATGTTTCCTGCCTCTAGCATGTCCAAACCTTAAGCGTGTCCAAGCCCTTAACAATCTCATATGTTTCAATGAGATTCCCTCTCATCCTTCAAAACTCCAGAGAACTGGAGAACTATGCATGCTTTTGGTCCGTTTATTTAAGAAGATGGTTACCCTTAAGGAAGACCAAACAAAATCCATTGGTAATCCACCCACACGCCACTCGAGGTTGGCTTTACATTCATTGGAGTTTGGAAGCAGGTGAGCTTATTGAAACAAGATCTCAAAGGGGTTAAACAGGGTAGATGTCAAAATGATTCCAGTCACCGTCGGTAGCTAGTCTCTGGAATTCTCCACAACGGATGGATGTGGAGGCCAGATTGTTGGTGAGTATTAAAAGAGAATTCTTGGACCTTGTGGCATTTAGTGCCATGCAAAATTAGCACAAGGAGGAGGAGAGAGTTAAGGCCTGGAGCAGATCAGCAATGAACATTTTGAATTGTAGGGCAGGCTCAAGGAGTTTCCTTGTGTTCGGTGATCCTTTGGGATTATCATGTGATAAACCTGCATAAATCGCAGATTGCGCATCAGCTGGTAGCTGGTATTCAATTCGAGACAAAATGCAGGAAGCTTTTTAGCCACTGTGCAGAGAGGATGTGGAAACTCAATGAAAATGCATGGACATCTACTGTAGATAATATTCCTTTTGGGAGACACCCCATATTGCTCCCCACTCTCAGCACTCACCAGCCCTGACTTTAACACCATCATGCTCCCCAACCCCAGCAATCACCAGCGATGTTCACAAAATACTAGAGTAACTCAGTGGGACAGGCAGGGTCTCTGGAGAGAAGGAATGGGTGACGTTTTGGGTCGAGACCCTTCCTCAGACTGAGTCAGGGGAGAGGGCGTCTATGGAGGGAGAATGTATGAAAAGGACAGATCCAAGCAGCCCCAGCCTGCACCACACACCAGCCCTGACCTCAACACCATCATGTTTCCCACTAACAGCAGCCCTGAATCTGTCCAAACCTGCACCCCACTCTCAGCACTCACTGACCGTGCTCATCGCACCCGTGCACTCAGCCGGTCCCTCTACCGCTCCCGACCCGGGACTCGCCGGCCCCGAGTCTCCCTCCCTCCTGCAGCTGCTCGGCGTTGCCGCTCTCCCCTTGCCGACAACGACACGCGGTAGAGCCGGCAAGGGGAGAGCAGAGTGCCGGGGCCGGGAGCTGTGGGGGGGGAGGGAGCTGAGTGCAGGGGCCGGAGCCGGTTGTGGGGGAGCCAGGGCCGGGGGCGGTTGTGGGGGAGCCAGGGCCGGGGGCTGTGGGGGAGCTGGGTGCCGGGAGCTGTGTGGGAAGCTGAGTGCCAGGGCCGGGGGGCTGTGGGGGAGGAGAGTGCCGGGGCCGGAGCCGGTTGTGGGGGAGCCGGGGCCGGCAGCTGTGGAGGAGCAGCGTGGCGGGGCCGGCATCACTCACCGACTTTGTGCGGCAGCTTGTCGGCCATGGCGAGCAGGAACAGGTGGCGCTGCTAGACGGCTTGACTTGACGAGCGCGCGGAGAGATGGCGCAGGCGCGGACGCTCGTTTATAACCACCGCTCATTAGCATAAAGCCCCCACAATCCACAGCGGTGGCGGGCCTTACTATTGGCCGTGAGACCCGTCCGTCTGGAGGCGTGTCCGAGAGGGCGGGGCTGAGGGAGGGGTGAGGGCGGGGCTACGTAGAAACACAGAAACATAGAAACATAGAAAGTAGGTGCGAGGGGGAGAGACCAAAGATCGAGCCCTATCTGCCTCAATCATGGCTGAACCAGAATTCACCACAAACAGTAGACAATAAAAGTTGAACCATACATAACCCTCCCCTTTTACCGCTATTCCGCTCTCCACCCAAAAAACTATGCCCTGGGGGATGCAAAAATTTGATGTTTCCATCCTCGGGAAAAAAAGGGAAATTCCTCTATGACCCCATCTAGGCGATCGACACTTGTCCAGGAGATCATCAGGGAGGTATACTCACTAGGCAGTCCCGCCCTCTCACGTACCCCTTATCCCCGCAGCTGTCTGCTTTAGCTTAAACGCCAAGTGGCTTCCACTGCTCCCGCGCATGAACTCCATAGGTAGGCACTTGAAGAAGTTCTTTCCAGCGTTTTAAAAACGGGCCCGTTATTCTGCAACTATGTCCCGCCGAAATTGTCGATCATTTTTGAACATCCTGCTGATAAATATCTTATGGAAATCAGGATAAGTGTGAGAGACATTTAGCCTACTTCAGAATTCCAAAAGTGAGGAGAACTGACGGTAGATAAAAGCGAGAACTGAAGGGACAACAACAGCCAGAGTGCTTGGCGAACATTGGCCGTTTGCAGCACTCTTGTTTTTATACTCAATCCCCATGCAACAGCCTAAAGTTGCCTTGGACATTGGGGCTGAGGGAAGGGTGTTCTAGGGGTTTGATCTGAGGGGAAGGGTTTGTGCAGGTCGAGTTGAGGGAGGGGTCGAAACAGGGCAGGCTGATGGAAGGGTGAAGAGCAAAGAATCTTCTACCCTCGTTTGCACCACTGCATTTCATAAAACTAAGGCATAATAATCTTGTAAACTTTTTTCTAAAACTTGCCCTATGATATTTGGTTTCCATCTGGGAAAAAAAGTTTCAGAAGTGAGGTTTCAAATCTGCCTGTAAACCAATGACCCCGTAAATCGCCTACATAAATCTGGCTGTAAATTTTTTAAATCGCCCATGGTTCTCAAGTCGGGTTTTACATACAAAAAGAAAACGCCTCTGAAGCAAAATTTACAGCCAGATTTATCACTTCTGAGACTTTTTAGATACCAAAGGAATCAAGAAAAACACAGATAATGCCTTACTGTGGATGAAATGCAGTGAGCAAACGCGATAATTCCCAATATTTCCGATTCCGATATCTGCATGGCCAATGTTCACCAAGCACTTTAGCTGCTGTTCTCCCTTCAGCTCTAACTTCTCTTTACCTTCATTTTGCTTCACTTTTGGAATTCTGAAGTTGGGTACATGTCTCTCACACTTATCACGACTTCCACAATTTTTTACAGCGGACAAATTCAACATTTTGGCTGTTTTTAACAGGTAGGAAAGTACGCGTTTCTTGCATTAATAACATATACTGGAAGTTACGGATGTCCTCCAGATGGATTGAGCAGCTCCGTGCGTCAAGCCCTATGACCCAGTGACCTTACGTGCACACCCCCTATACTTCTATAAGGACTCCTTGCAACCTTCAGCACCAGAAAAAACAATCCAGGTCTGTTCAACTGCTCCCTGTGGCTAATATGCCCTAATCCACACATCTATCTATCTATTTCACTAAAAGTCTGATCTTGACCACTTCCTGTTGTTCTGTATATTGATTTTAGAAAAAACGCTGCAACTTACGGCTGTGATTTTTGGCCATGTTACTCAGAGTCCTCCCCCGTTGCGCAGGAAGAATAATAGTGTTTATTAGTGTTATTGGTGTTTAAAAAATTCTCTCTCCTGAAGGCCACGCCCCTTCTGGAGGGACTATAAAACCCGAAAGTGTTGAGTGCCTCAGTCAGTCTCTGCAAGATGGGGGGAACAAGAGGGTCACGTCTCTCAGTCTGAGCTGTCAATAACACAGAACACATGTCTACTAAACTGTGAGTGTGGTTTTACTGACCTTGAGTGCCCTTAAAGTGGTTTGAAAATGAAAATATGGTTGGTTTGAAATAAAGCACAGCAAATGATTGGTGGTGGTTGGTTTGAAATAAAGCACAGCAAATGGTTGGTGGTGGTTGGTTTGAAATGGCAAATGATTAAAAGTCTAAACTTGACAACTTCCTGTTTGCACGGTATATTGATTTTAGATAAAACTTACGGCTGTGATTTTTGGCCATCTTACTCAGTCCCCCTCCGCTCATCAGGTGCAGAGGATTCTTCCCCTCAATTAAAAATAAAAGTGTTATTGGTGTATAAAAATGTTGAGAATCTCTCTCCTGTCAATCATGCCATGAAGGCCATGACCCTTCTGGTGGGTGGGGGGAAGGATTATACAACCCGGAAGTGTGGGTGTGGCTCAGTCTCTGCAAGATGGGGGAGAGAGAGGTCACGACTCTGTCTGAGCTGTGAATCAACTGAACACACTGAATGTCTACTGAACTGTGAGTGTGGTGTTTATGTGGTGTCTTGTGGTGTTTTGTGTGCTTTTATGGTAGTTTCACCCTGCTTGAAATGGTATGAAGCTGCATTTGAATTTGGTGGCCTTGCAACCTGCTTGAAGTGGTATGAAACTGCACTTGATTTGGTGGTGGTGGGGGGGTGGTGGGGGTAGGGAGGAGGTGGGGAAGGGGGTGTGGGGGGGGTGGGGGAAGGGAGGAGGTGGGGAAGGGGAGGGGGGTGGGGGGGGGGGGAGGGGGGAGGGGAGGGGGAAGGGGGGGGGGGGGGGAAGGGGGGTTGGGGGGGGGGGGGGAAAGGAGGGGGGGATGGGGGAGAGGGGACTCCACTCAGCGGCCACCGGCCACGGCACCACACAGCACCTCCCAACTCCACACAGCGGCTTTCCCGACTCCACACAGCTGCTTTCCCGGCTCCACTGTTGCGGACTCAACCAGCACTGCTTGTTTACTCAGCCCCGCCTCCGGAGATTTATTCTCCAGAGCACAGCCCCCACTCGCAGAGCACAGCCCCCGCTCGCAAAGTACAGCCCCTCACTTGCAGAACACAGCTCCTCGCTCGCAGAACACAGTCCCCGCTTGCAGTCCGCTTCATCTTCATTCTCCCCGCCAGACAGCGGGTGCCAGAAGGGACGTTACCTTCATGGGTGACCGACAGGCGAGAAGACCAATCTGCTGATCACACGATTTTTTAAACCTTCATAACTTTTCTCATATTTCACTGATCGGAAGTAGCTTGGAGCAGAGGAGAACGGTGAGTTAGGTGGCAATAAAATCCTAGCGATATAGGGTAGCGTTTCTGCACAAATTTAATTAGAACGCAGACCAGAAGTGGTCAAGATGAGAGTTTTAGTAATAGAATATATAGATAGATATATAGATAGTTAGACAGATAGACATACAGATAGACAGATAGATATACAGATAGATAGATAGATAGATAGATAGACAGACAGACAGACAGACAGACAGACAGACAGATAGATAGACAGAGAGAACATAGATGTTCAGTTTTGGTCACCATGTTATTGGAAAGATGTCATGCTGAAAGGGGTGCAGAGAAGATTTACAAGGATATTGCCAGGACTCGAGGGAGAGATTTAGCAGGCTAAGACTTTATTGCTTGGAGTGTAGGAGGATGAGGGTGACCTTATGGAGTTATTCAAAATCATGAGAGGAATAGATGGGGTAAATGCACGGAATCTTTTGACCTGAGTAGGGGAATCGAGAAAACAGTTGAGAAGAAAAGCTTGAATTTGCATATACAGAAACGTTATATATGCAGGCAGCTTGAACACTGTATTACCCATAGAAACTGCACTCATACCATTGCACTTTTTTCATTATGGCCATGGGATTTTGTTTTTTGTTCAACACTGAAAAGACAAACAATATTGAATAGTACCAGGGCATTGAAGATAAAATCCAGAATGTGGTAAACTTCATGGTTTAGCCAATGTTGATTTGTAAATCTGCATTCATTGGGTTATGTGATAACTTCATCCAAAATTAGAAATTGGTTTCAATTACAGCTGAAACACCCACCTGCCACTATTTCTCAGCAGTCTGTTGCAAAGAGCCATGTGTTACACTAAGATATTGCACCATAATTCACCAGTTAGCATATTTGACAGTCCTTGGGGCAGCTGAAGAAGAATCGGCGCCTCTGTTTCCAAAATAAGTTGTTTGACATTTTTTTAAAAACCTCACACTATAAAGATAATATTTCAAACATAAATGAGAAAAAGTAGACACAAAATTTGTGCGCAAACCATTACGAACTCGCATTCAAACTTCATACGGACAGCAAAAGAGGTCAGAATTAAACTCAGATTGCTGAGGTTGTGAGACAGCAACTCTACTAGTTGTACCATCATGCTGTCCATTCAATTATATTGACATTACTACTGGACATCACTGCCTACTCCACATGCTATCACCATAATCAGAAACATAACCCATAGTAAATCAATGTCAACGCTTCTCAGACCGCACCTCAGAAACAACCTGATGCCTTCTAGACAACAGGAGCTGTACAACTCTGATGTCTATTATAATTGCCATTTGCAAATAATCTTTCCCCTTTTCTTCCAAGATAAACAAAATGTATTTGATGAGAATGACCAGGTTTTCATGGAAGGAAGCTCCATCACGTTTCAGGAGACACGAACCAGCTGCATAGCCAATTTAAGGCAGAGATTTAGTGGAAACCCATGAATTGAAGAATGGATGATGAGCACACTAGATCCAGCAACTCACAGACAGTAAAATAACAGACTTCCTCAATGCCCTCAGTGAAATCATGGCCTAAATCGAGAAACACAATACTCCAGGTGCCGTCTCACCTGGGTCATGTACAACTGCAGTTGGACCTCCTTGCCCCTAAACTCAAATCCTCTTGCAATGAAGGCCAACATGCCTTTAGCTTTTTTCACTGCCTGCAGCACCTGCATGCTTACTTTCAGTGACCGGTGTACAAGCACACCCAGATCTCGTTGCACCTCCCCTTTTCCTAATCTGACACCATTCAGATAATAACCTGCCTTCCTGTACTTGCTACCAAAGTGGATAATCTCACATTTATCCACATTATACTGCATCTGCCATGCTTCTGCCCACTCACCCAACCTGTCTAAGTCACCCTCCAGCCTCATAGCACCCTCATCGCAACTCACACTGCCACCCAGGTTTGTGTCATCCGCAAACTTGGAGATGTCACATTTAGAGTAATTCCCTCGTCTAAATCATTAATATGTATTGTAAATAACTGGGGTCACAGCACTGAGCCTTGCGGCACCCCATTAATCACTGCCTGCCATTCTGAAAAGGACCGTTAATTCCTACTCTTTGCTTTCTGTCTGCCAACCAGTTCTCGATCCATGTCAATACGCTACCACCAATACCATGTGCTCTAATTTTGCTTACTAATCTCTTGTGAGGGACCTTGTCAAAGGCTTTTTGAAAGTCCAGATACACCACATCTACTGGCTCTCCCTTATCCATTCTACTTGTTACATCCTCAAAAAATTCCACTTTTGCTTCTGCTTCTATTACCACTGCTGGCTGCATGTTCTAGGCACTCACTGCCCTCTGTGTAAAAAAACTTGCCACACACCTCTCATTCAAACGTTGCCTCTCTTGCTTTATAGCTATTCCCTCGAATCATTGGCATTTCCACCTGGGGAAAAAGATTCTGACTGTCTACCCCGTCTATGGCTTTCATGACTTTAGATGCTTCTATTGGATCTCCCTTCAACCTTAGTGACTACAGAAAAAAACAATCCAAGTGTGTTCAATCTCTCCTTATAGCCAATAATTCCCAATCTAGGCAACATCTAGATGAACCTCTTCTGCGTTCTCTCCAAAGCCTCCACATCCATCCAGTAATGTGGTGATCAGAACTGGACATAATCCTCCAAACGTGATCTAAACAATGTTTTATGCAGCTGCAACATGATTTCCTGACTCTCATACTCAGTGCCCCGACTCACAAACATCTTTTACCCACACTGTTCATTTGTGTTTCCACTTTCAGGGAGCTATGGACTTGCACCTCAAGATCCATCTATAATCAATGCTCATTGGGATCTTGCCATGCAACAAACTATCTGCTGGAAGAAGTCGATGGGTTGAGTGGGATCAGCAGACTTGTGTGTGTATGTTTTAAGATAGTTATGGCTAATGATAAGACTGAGATGGGCAATTTAGTAAGATTTTAGCTGATCCTGAAAAAGGATAAGGTAGGACCAGATAAGGTGTTAAATTGATTCAAGAGGACCTGAATGTTTTGAGGAGGTTATCAAAAAAATTCATTAAGACAGACAGTAGATGTGGTATACTGGACTTTAGCGAGAGTTTTGATAAGGTTCTGCATGATAGGCCAATCCAGCCAATCAGGGCACATGGGATCTATGGTGTATTGGAGAACTAGATTCAAAATTGGCTTGGTGATAGAAGGCAGAACGTGTTGGTGGAGGAGTGTTTTTTTCTGTCTGTAATCTATGGTGTACCCCAGGGGAATGGTTCTGACACCTCTGTTGCTTGCCATATATATAAATGACTTAGATGACAATCTCTGGGGTCAGACAAGTAGGTCTGCTGATAACACGAAGATTGGTGGAGTTGTAGATAGCAAGGATGGTGTCTAAAAGCACAGAGGGACATTAGCTGTATAGTTAGGCAGAGACACAGCAGATGGAACTTAATCCAGACATGTGTGAGGTAATGCATTTTGGGTCATCTAATATTGGCCGGACATATACGGTGCAGCACGGACCTTCATATACAGAGTGACCTTCGGTCCATATTCATAGCATGCTAAAATGGCAACACATGTGGATAGGGCAATGAAGAAGCCATTTAGCTTGAAGAAGCCATCAGTCTGAAGAAGGGTTTCGGCCCGAAATGTTGCCTATTTCCTTCGCTCCATAGATGCTGCTGCACCCGCTGAGTTTCTCCAGCTTTTTTGTGTACAAGCCATTTAGCTTGCTTGCTTCTGCAGGCAGAAGTATTGAGTATAAGAGTTGGGACATCATGTTGCAGCTGTACAAGGTATTAGTTCGGCCACAATTGGAATACTGCGTGCAGTATTGATCATCACACTATGTTGTTTGTCTGCTCAATCCCCTCAATAGTCTATCAAAAGCAAAAATCAGTTAAATTAGTGGCAGCATAGAAAACAGGTCATTTGACCTACAATGTCCATGTTTAGAGACTTGTTAAATGTATCTGATTCGAATCACCTTCTCTGTCAGTGCATTCCAGATATTAAGCACTCTCTGCATGAAAGTATTTATTTTTCAGATTCCCTTACATTTCATGGATGTAAACGAGTTGGTTAGTAACATTGCAGATGACACCAACATAGTTGGGGTTGCGGGCTGTGAGGGAGGCTGTCAAAGTATACAGCGGGATATAGATCAGCTGCAGAAATTGCGTACAGTTTTGGTCTCCAAATCTGAGGAAGGACATTATTGCCATTAAGTGCATAACTTCCTGAAAGTGGCAACACATGTAGATGAAGTGGTCAAGTAGGCATGTGGTATGCATGCTTTCATGCGTCAGGGCATTGAGTATAAGAGTGAATAAGTCATGGTGCAACTCTATAGGACAGTTGTACAGAGCCCTAGTGAGACCACACCTGGAATATTGTGTGCAATATTGGTCCCCTAATTTGAGGAAGGATATTCTTGTTATTGAGGGAGTAGGTTTACAAGGTTAATTTCTGGGATGCGGGACTGTCATATGCTGAGAGAATGGAGCGGCTGGACTTGTAAACTCTGGAGTTTAGAAGGATGAAAGGGTTCTCATTGAAACATATAAGATTTTTAAGGGTTTGGACACGCTCGAGGCAGGAAACGATGTTGGGAGAGTCCAGAACCAGGGGCCACAGTTGAAGAATAAAAAGGAGTAAGCCATTTAGAATGGAGACTAGGAAACATGTCGGTGCTGGCTCGAAGGGCCGAATGGTGTACTCCTGCACCTATTGTCTATTGTCTATTGACTTTGCTTAGGTTGCATTTGGAGTATTGCATGCAGTTCTGGTCACCCCATTACAGGAGGTTGTGAAAAAGGGTGCAGGTTTACCAGAATGATGCCTGGATTAGGGGGTACAGTATTAAATACATTAGATGAACAGACTTGGGTTGTTTTTACTGGAACACTTCAGGTTGACATGTGATGGAAGTATATAAAATGATGAGAGGCACAGATGGAATAGACAGTTGGAACATTTTTCCTAGGATGGAATAATCAAATACGAGACGGTCAAGGCTTAAAGGAGATGAGTATCAGAACTGAACAAGGAGGAGGACACAAATGCAGGCTCAGACACAGGGCAGATCAGTTTTCAGAGTTTAATCGGTCCAAGTCGGTACACAGGTAAGCAAAACAGAAGCAACAGTACAATCTAGGAGCAGGCAAAAAACAGAGGTCGAAAAACAGGCAATGGTCGAGGTCACAAGATTTCTAGAGCTGGAACAAGGTGATACCAAGTAGCATACACAACGAACTGGCCATGAGAACTAAAACACAAAGGGCTTAAATACAGACTAGCAGGGGATAACGAGACACAGGTGAAACACATCAGGGCGGGGCCAATAATCACATGAGGGTAAACGACCTGACAGGAAATGGGACCTGAAACAAGAGGAGATGCGAGACACCAAAATAAAACAAGAATGCACACTCTAATACTAAAAAACAATAAGAAACAGAAACTAGATCAAACCCGAGACCTGACAATGTGTGGAGCAAGTTTTTTTGCACAGAGGGTGGTGGGTGCCTGCAATGCACTGCCATGTTCCTGGCCCTCATGAACAGTACAGCTCAAGAACAGACCCTTTCATTTACAATGGCTGTGCCAAACATGATGCCAAGATAAACAAATCTCTTCTCCCTCCAGGTGATCCATATTCCTCCATTCCCTGCATATCCATGTGCTTATCTTCAAGCCTCTTAAATATTTCCACCACCACCTGTGGCAGCACCTTTCAGGCACCCACCACTAGCTTTGTAAAAACCTTCCCCCACACATCTCTTTTAACCGTTGTCCCTCTCACATTAAAGCCAGTTTGTCCAGTCTTTGACATTTCCATCCTGGGAAAAAGATTCTGACTGTCTACCCTATCTATGCATCTCATAATTTGATTTCCTACTACTGGTCTCCCATGAACTTTGATCATTCCCAAGGAAACAATCCAAGTTTGTCCAATCTCGCCATAGCTAATACCCTCTCATCCAGGCATCATTCGAGTAAAACTCTTCTGCAATCTCTCCAAAGTTTCCACATTCTTCCAGTAATGGGGCGACCAGAAATGCATACAATACTCCAAATAGGACTGAGGGTGAAGTTATTGGGATGTATAGGGATATATAAAATCATGAGAGGCATAGATAAAGTGAATGCATGAGGTCTTTCTTGCCCAGGGTAGAATAATCAACAACTAGAGGACATAGTTTTAAGGTGAGAGGGGAAAGATTTCAATGGGACCTGAGTGGTCATTTTTTCACGCAACACGGATTGAAAAGTAATAAATTTAACACCAATGATGATCTGGGTCAGTGACACAGAAGATGGAGGTTAGCGACCTAATTATTCAAGGATAAGGACGGCAAAATCATTGGATTACAATTATGATTATATCGTACATGGAATGAACTGCCAGAGAAAATGATTGAGGCATGTTCAATTCACATCAGTTTAGTTAATATCCACGTGTACTGAGGAATAGTGAAAAGCTTTTTGTTGCGTGCTAACCAGTCAGCAGAAGGACAATACATGATTACAATCAATCAATTTACAGTGAATAAATACATAATAAGGGAATAACATTTAGTGCAGGGTAAAGCCAGCAAAGTCCAGTCAAGGTAGACACAAAATGTTGGAGTAACTCAGCGGGTCAGGCAGCATCTCTGGAGAGAAGGAATGGGTGATGTTTCGGGTCGAGACAACTCACCGGGACCACCAAAACTCCAACAAAAGTCCAGTTAAGGATAGTTCAAGGGACATCAAAGAGGTAGTTAGTAGTTCAGCACTGCTCTCTGGATGTGGGAGGGTGATTTATTTGTCTGATAACAGCTGGGAATAAACTGTCCCTGAATCTGATGGTGTGTATTTACACTTCTATACCTTTTGCCTGATGGGAGAGGGGAGAATAGGGAGTGGTCAGGGTGCGACTCATCCTTGATTATGCTGTTGGCCTTGCCAAAGCAGCATGAGGTGTAAATAGAGGTGTCAATAGACGGAAGGTTGGTTTGTGTGATGGCCACAATAATTTCTTACGGTCCAGGATGGAGCTGTTCCCAAACCAAGCTGTGATGATGCATCCTGATAAAATGATTTCTATGGTGCATGGAAATTGGTGAGAGTTGTAGGGGACATGTCAATTTTCCTAAGCCTTCTAATGTAGTGAAGGCACCGTTGTGCCTTCTTGGTCGTTGCTTGAGTGCGAGTGGTCCAGGAGAAGTTGTTGGTAATATTGATTCCGAGGAATTTGAAGTTTTTGACCATCTCTACTTCAGCACCATCAATGCAAACTGGGGTATTTGTACTGCTCGGCTTCCTGAAGTTGACCACTACCTCCTTTGTCTCGCTGAAGTTGAGAGAAAGGTTGTTGTCTCGACACCAGGGCAGACATGAGGTTATCAATCTCCTTCCTGTACTTCCTGTCTCATCATTATTTGATGTCCGATTATGTGGTCTGCGAATTTAAAAATTGAATTAGATTTATGGAATTTCCTGCCGCAGAGGGCAGTGGAGGCCAAATCACTGGATGGATTTAAGAGAGAGTTAGATAGAGCTCTAGGGGCTAGTGGAGTCAAAGGATATGGGGAGAAGGCAGGCACGGGTTATTGATAGGGGACGATCAGCCATGATCACAATGAATGGCGGTGCTAGCTCGAAGGGCCAAATGGTCTCCTCCTGCACCTATTTTCTATGTTTCTATTTGAACAGGGCTGCACAGTCGTGGGTGTACAATGAGTAAAGAAGGGGGTTGAGAACGCATCCTTGCAGAGTACCAGTGTTGAGGATTATCCTGGAGGATGATTTGTCCCCTACCCTCACTGGTTGGGGTCTGTTGGTCTGGAAGTCGAGAATCCAGTTGCTGAAATGAGTGCCGACCCCAAGTCCTGCGAGTTTGGTGATAAGCTTGGATGTACAATAACATTTTGAGACACAAAGTGATGGAGTATCTCAGCGGGTCAGGCAGCATCTCTGAGAAAAACGGAAAGGTGATATATTGGGTTGTGACCCTTCTCCAGTCTCGCATCCCTTTTCTCCATAGATCTACGGCTGAGTGGTCCCAGCACTTTGTGTCTATCTGTGGTATAAACCAGCATCTGCAATTCTTTATTTTTGCAATAACATTTAATGGATTTAGATATGGGCCTAAAGATGGCAAACTAGAGACTAGCTTAATTGTGCATCTCAGTTGCCATGATCGAGTTTGTTTGAAGGGCCTGTTTCCCTGTTGTATTACGGCACAACTCTATGGCCCTACGCGAGACAGATTGAGATATACATAGTCTACATATAGGGTGGGGTCGCCAACTCTCACTCCGAAATAAGGGACAAATTCCAGACGACAGTTCGTTGACCGACTCGGCCGTGGCTGGGTGAATGATGAGTTGGGCCGGGTGCTGGACTGCACACAAAGCCCAGCCGGCGGGCCAGCTGAGGAGTTTTGGTCCGGGCAATGCTACGTCGCTCGCAAAGTCCGGCACCCCACCCAACTCATGAACCGACGGTCGGCCATGAGAAGGAGGGGTGGTGGTGTGAGCAATAAGCGAAGGTCCGAAGGTCGGACAGCTGGCCGGGCTGCCGGACGAACGACGGGGCCGCGGGCGAAGCTGCTGCTGCTGCACTCCATGGGCTGCACTACGACGGGACGGGTGAGGCGGGGCCAGACGCGGCGCTCCGACCCGACATACCCCTCTTTTGCGCCCCCTTGACCTGAGTAGTAGCAGTCAAATATCAGACAAGGGCGGTCCCATAAGGGACAAACCAATTTAGCCCAATATACGGGATGTCCCGGCTAATATGGGACAGTTGGCAGCCCCAGTATAGGACGAGTCAGTCAGCAGAGCAGAGGGACACCGGACCACATCATGCACATGAAATCGACGAGGCCACAAATGTAGTTTTATTATATCGCCGACCTGACCCTTGAATATGCAGGTCGCTGACCTCTATCTCCAGACACTGACCCAGATCACCGTCGGCGTTACATTTATCGACTTTTTACCTGTGGGACCTGTTCCGAGGTCAACAGAATTACTGAAGCACCAACTATCATCGCTATTTTACTGCACTCGGTAATTATTACCGTGGTTTTATTATTCTTCAGCCTAATGCCGTATGTTGTTTATATATGTTATGGTTGATAGGAGGGTTGCACGTAAGGTCACTAGGTCATAGGGCTTGACACAGGGAGCCGCTCAATTCATCTGGAGGACATCCGTAACTTCCGGTATATGTTATCAATGCAAGAAACGCGTACTTTCCTACCTGTTAAAAACAGCCAAAATGTTGAATTTTTGCGCTGTAAAAAATTGTGGAAGTTGGGGTAAGTGTGAGAGACATGTACCCAACTTCAGAATTCCAAAAGTGAAGCAAAATGAAGGTAAAAAGAAGCGAGAGCTGAAGGGACAACACCAGCTAAAGTGCTTGGTGAACATTGGCCGTGCAGATATAGGAATTGAAAATATTGTGAATTATCGCGTTTGCTCACTGCATTTCATCAACAGTAAGGCATTATTTGTGTTTTTCTTGATTCCTTTGGTATCTAAAAAGTCTCAGGAGTGATAAATCTTCTGTAATTTTTTCTTCAGATGCGTTTTCATTTTGTATGTAAAAACCGACTTGAGAACCATGGGCGATTTTAAAATTTACAGCCAGATTTATCACTTCTGAAACTTTTTAGATGCCAAAGGAATCAAGAAAAAACACAAATAATGCCTTAGTTGATGAAATGCAGTGAGCAAACGGCCAATGTTCGCCAAGCACTCTGGCTGTTGTTGGCCCTTCAGCTCTCGCTTCTATCTACCGTCATTTCTCCTCACTTTTGGAATTCTGAAGTAGGCTAAATGTCTCACACGCTTATCCCGATTTCCATAATTATTTACAGCGCAAAAACTGACAATTTTGGCGGGTTTTAACGGGCCCGCTACGCTGGAAACAATGGTAAGTGCCTACCTGCAGTTCATCGCGTGTACTCCACTTGGAGTAGCGTAGCAACAGTACGGGTCATGGGTCGTGACCCGACTGCCGTGAAACCTCCCTATATTAGTTCTCGCTCATTGGGGTCCCTTTATTTATTCATCACATCTGATGGCTGGTTGTGATTGGTGGGATTGAACGACCCCGGGGTCCTCCCGAAACTTTCACAAAACACAAAATATTCTGTTTATGAATGTTTCCGCATTTCCTTGTTGCGTAATAACTGGTCTTACCTGGGGTGGCCGATTGACACAAACGAGCTCCCTTGCAACGTTGCCATACCCGGGCGGCATTCTGGCGCAGTGGTGGAGTTACTGCCTTACAGCGCCAGAGACCCGTGCGGAGGTTGTGCTTGTGTTTGTTCAGCAGTTTGTACCCTGTGACCTGTGTGGGTTTTCTCCGAGATCCTCGGTCTCCTCCCACACTCCAAAGATGTGCAGGTTTGTTGGTTAATTGGCTTGGTATGAATGTAAAATTGTCCCGAGTGTGTGTAGCATAGTGTTAATATGCGGGAATCGCTGGTCGGTGTGGACCCGGTGGGCCGAATGGCCTGTTTCTGCACTGTATCTCGAAACTATAGTCTGAAGAAGGGCCTCGACCCGAAACGTTGCCTATTTCCTTCCCTCCATAGATGCTACCTCATCCACTGAGTTTCTCCAGCATTTTTGTCTACCTTCGAAACTATAAGTGATTCGATATGTTAGACGCGACAACAGCCAATGGACATCCGTGGTGAAAAGACCATTATCGTCTTAAATAGATAGGCACAAAAAGCTGGAGTAACTCAGCGGGACAGGTAGCATCTCTGTTGAGAAGAAATGGGTGACGTTTCGGGTCGAGATCCTTCTTCAGACTGAGAGTCAGGGGAGAGGGAGACATCGAGATAAGGAAGGATAAGGTGTGAAAATAAGACATAAAAAGAGATGCAGTTCAAGGAAAATGTAGAATAGATCATTGTTAGATGGGAGAAGCTGACAACAAAGCAACCAGATAAAATGCAATCGGAGACTGGTCCGAGATTCATTCATTCTTCTTTCTTCTTTCTCTCTCCACATCACCGTTATATCTCTTGTTTCCCTGATCCCTAACCAGTCTGAAAAGGGTCTCGATACGAAACGTCACCCATTCCTTCTCTCCAGATATACTGCCTGTTCCGCTGAATTGCTCCAGCTTTTTGTGTCTATCTATTTAAGACGATAATGTTTTTTTCACCAAGGCATCTTCCAACGGATGTCCATTGTCTATCTACAGACTGGTCGGAGAACTGGGACGGGGAAGGGATGGAGAGAGAGAGAGAGAGAGAGAAAACAAATGTTACTTGAAGTTAGAGAAGTCATAATCAGACTTTCCAAGCGGATGTAATTCCTCCAAAATTGTACACTCGGCATTGAGGCCCAGTAAAACCAGGACAGTAAGGCCGGGGTGGGAAGGGAAAAAAGAAGTGAGGCAGCCTTTCCAGGGAATTGTTGGAGTATGGGCCTCACTCGGCACAGTGGATTGGTCGTGTGGGAATGGGGAAGGGGAGTTAAAGTGTCGCAACAAAATAGAGAGAGTTCATAGAAGAGCTGTAACACCCACTGATGTGATCACTTTGTTGCCTCTGCACTTCTTCACTGAACGCAAAACCAAACACATGTCACAGCGGGGATCTTTCTCATTTGCCATCACCTGTTTGTTCATATTTTTTGAAGTCGCTATTTTTAACGGTGTTGAAACCCAACCTCCCAGTAGAGATCCCAACAGCAGAAAGAGTGGGGCTCGCCTCCAATATCCAATCTCCCATCGTTGATATCCCGGAGTACAAGCGGACATCGCGTCTAACGGAGAACATGTTGGAAAGATATCAGACTGTCGAGAGAAAGCTGTACATGGCCATTGCGGTCATCGGAGTTCCCGGTAGGAAAATGTAAGAATTCGGTTTGTGTAACTGCAGGCGGAAGTGCATTTGCTCTGTTTGTTATTATTAAAAACTTCGAAATATCTCACAGCTAAACCGTGACAGGATGTGTAATATTTATTTAAGTTTAATTAAATTTCGGCTCTGCAAAGGGTCATCCAACCGAAAATGGACCTCCGTTTCCAACTCCCGGGAACCGTGAAACGTCGTGTTCTACTTCACTGGACATCGTGCAGCGTTATGTAAACGAAAGGCAGGAATCCTTTAGATACCATCATTAGGAATTCATTGATGGTTTGTGAATTCAAGAGCCGTTTGGCTACGCAACAGTCTGACACGGACTGAATGTGGTGACTGTTGTTCATTCAGATTCACATTAATTTATTCATTGTCATATACACCAGGGTGCAATGAAACATCCCGTTCGCATGATTGGCACAGAGTAATGGTATCCACAAAACCATGGTAAGTACTGCAATAGATACAATGACGAACGCTAAACTGCAGACGAGTGTAAGGTCGTAGTGCTTAGACATAGAAATATAGAAAATAGGTGCAGGAGTAGGCCATTCGGCCCTTCGAGCCTGCACCGCCATTCAATATGATCATGGTTGATCATCCAACTCAGTATCCTGTACCTGCCTTCTCTCCATACCTCCTGATCGCTTTAGCCACAAGGGCCACATCTAACTCCCTCTTAAATATAGCCAATGAACTGGCCTCAACTACATTCTGTGGCTCCAGAGATTCACCACTCGCATCTGTGAAAACATAGAAGGTCGCTGTAACACCCACTGATGTGATCATAAAATCTAATCTCTGAACTTTCTTCACTGAATCGCAAAACCAAACACATGTCACAGCGGGGATCTTTCTCGTTTGCCAAGATCTGTTTGTTCAAGTTTTTTAAGATCCCCGCTCAATCTTCTACTGTGTTGAGCGAGTACGAGCCGAGTCTATCCAGTCTATCCAACAGCTTGCAAGAGTCCTAGCATCCTCCTCCAATATCCATCTCCCATCCCCCCCCCCCCCACAAGCGGACATCGCGTCATCCGGAACTTGGAGATGTTGCATTCAATTCCTCGTCCTGTCATTAATATATATTGTAAATGGCCATTGCGGTCAGCACCGAGCCTTCCCGGTACCAAATTAGTCAATTCGGCCATTCTGAAAAGGACCCGGAAGTCCTACTCTTTGCTCTGTTTATTAGCCGGTTCCCAGTAGTGCAAAGATATCTCACAGAGGATAACCGTGACAGGATGTGTAATATTTATTTAAGTTTAATTAAATTTCGGCTCTGCAAAGCCCCAGTATCTTCTCCAGGAAATAGAAGGAGAAAGAAATGACTAGGGTGCTTGATCGAGTCATCCAACCGAAAATGGACCTCCGTTTCCAACTCCCGGGAACCGTGTGAAAACTGTCGTGTTCGACCTTTCAAGCTGGACATCTTCTCCCGCGTTATGTAAATGAAAGGCAGGAATCCTTTAGATATCCATTGATTAGGAGTCATTGATGGTTTGTGAATTCACGAGAAGATGGACTGACGAAACAGCGACGAGACTGTGATGAGGTGACTGCTGTTCACCATTCCGATTCAGATTCACATTCAATTTATTCATTGTCAGTGTACAGTACAGGGTGCAACGAAATGCATTTAGCATCTCCCTTGAAGAGCGACATAGCAAACGGTTTGAATAAAAAATAAATAATAAGTGTGTACTGGGGGGGGGGGGGGGACGAACGTGGTGATTGGCTGTCACCGAGTGTAAGGTTGTTTAGTAGAGTGACAGCCGCCGGATAAGAAGCTGGTCCTCGACCTGCTGGTTCGGGCCCTTCGAGCCTGCACCGCCATTCATATGGTCATGGTTGATCATCCAACTCAGTATCCTGTACCTGCTTTCTCTCCATAACCCCCTGAGCGCGCTTTAGCCACAAGGGCCACATCTAACCACCCTCTGCAGTATAGCCAATGAAGAGCCTTGCCATACCATACTGTGATGCAGTTGGTAAGGATGCTCTCCAGCGGTAGAGTTCACCAGGATCTGAGGAGATTTTTTTTTTACTTCAGTCTCCTCGGTCCTAAGAAGATGAGCCTTCTTGATCAGAGTAAAGGTATTGTGGGTCCAAGAGAGGTCATCGGAGATGTTGACTCCCAGGAACCTGCAGGTAGAAGCACTTTCCACCTCCGTCCCGTTAATGTGGATGGGGGTGTGCATGCCGCCTCTGGACTTCCTGATGTCTACAATGAGCTCCTAGGTCTTCTTGGAGTTAAGGGCCAGGGTGTTGTCAGCGCACCATGCTGTAAGTGCTTGCCTCCTCCCTAGGCCATCCTCATCGTTGTTGCTGATGAGGCCCCCCCCCGTTGTATCATCTGCATACTTGATGATGGTGTTAAACTTGTACAGGTGTGCAGTCATAGGTGAAGAGGGAGTAGAGGAGGGGGGCTCAGCACCCAGCACCGAGCCTTGCGGTACCCGGTGTCAGGGTGAGGTTGAAGAGTGTGCTGTCTAACCTCACAGACTGGGCCATTGGTTAGAAAGTCCCGTATCCAGTTGCAGAGGGAGGCTTCGATGCCCAGGTTACCGAGTTTGGTGATCAGTTTTGAAAGAATAATGGTGTTGAATGCTGAGCAGTAATCGATGAACAGCATTCTTACGTAAGTGTCTCTGTTGTCGAGGTGGGAGAGGGCGGAGTGAAGTGCCGTTGAGATGGCATCCTCCGTACTCCTGTTCTTGCGGTAGGCAAACTGATAGGGATCCAGTGTGGGGGGTAGGCAGCTTTTGAGGTGTGCCAGGACCAGCCTCTCGAAGCACTTGGTGATGATGGGGGTAAGTGCAACTGGGCGGAAGTCGTTGAGGCTTGCCGCAGTGGAGTGTTTTGGCACTGGCACGATGGAGGTGGCTTTAAGGCAAGTGGGGACAACTGCTTGGGCAAGTGACAGGTTGAAGATGTCAGTCCAGACGTCTGTCAGCTGCGCAGCACAGGCACTGAGCACGCGCCCGGGGATGCCGTCAGGGCCAGCAGCCTTCTCTGCAGGTTAAGGCAGACAAGAACCGAGCATTTGCCCTGCCTGTCTGAGATGCACTGAATCAAAACATTTTCTATTACGCGTACTTGGATAGAGTGGATGTGGAGAGGATGTTTCCACTAGTGAGGTAGTCGAGGACTAGAGGTCATGGCATCAGAATTAAAGGACGTTCTTTTAGGAAGGAGATGATGAGGCATTTCTTTAGTTAGAGGGTGGTGAATCTGTGGAATTATTTGGCACAGAAGGTTGTGAAGGCAAAACCAGTGGATATATTTCAGGCAGAGATAGATAGATTCTTGATTAGTGCAGGTGTCAGTGGTTATGGGTAGAATGCAGGAGAATGGGGTTTGAAGGGAGAGATAGATCAGCCATGATTGAATGGTGGAGTAGACCAGATGGACCGAATGGCGTAATTCTACTATCACATGATAATGATCTTATTATCTGTACACGTTCAAGAGGTTCCTTGTGGACATGCCGACTCTTCTTCGTTGCTGAAGAAAGTAAATAGGATGATGTGTTGAATTCATCGCCGCATTAATGTCGAGTCCAGATTCCTGGTGATATCAACGCCTAGAACCGCGAAGCTGTCGACCATCTCAACAACAGCACTATTGTGAACAAGGCTGTGTTTACCCCCACCGTCCTCTTCCTGAGACCAACATCCAACTCTTTTCTCTAGCTGAGGTAAGGGCTAGTTTGTATTACTGACACACTGCACGATGTTCTCTGTACTTTGTCTCATCATTGCTACTGATCCTGTCGCAACTGTGGTATAATCGGCGAAGTTGCTGAGGGCCGATAGGATAGTGGCACATGGATATGTAGAAAATGCAGGGATGTGGATTATGTGGAGACAGATAAGAGTTGGTTTTGGCATCATGTTCGGCACAAACGTTGTGGGCCACAGGCCTTTATCCTGTTCGCATTGTTCCGTGTTCAATGTAGCTTAAATATCGAGTTGGCACTGCATTTTGAGACATTAATGGTTGTAAAGGGATTCAAACAGAAGACAGACCATCTCTACAGCAGATTCCTGTGGTAGCGATGATTTCTTATGTTTTGCTGGCATTAAGGGCTTCCAGCAATTCAACAGAGGAACCAATGACCATGGCTCGTTGGGAACGCCGTACAGTCTAGAAATGTAGTCTAGTCGTTCACAGTTGCATGCGATCGGTTGAAATAGTGGCCGTGGAGTACGGCAAGAGTCGGTCACTGTGCAGTAATACTCAGCCATCACCCTTAACAGAAATACAATTCAGCCGCGCCCTAAAGCTGCCATTGCCATCCATCTGAAGACGCAGGTGCAGATGCTGGAATAAAGCAACGGAGCATTTTGCATCTTCAATCTTCAGCTCCTGTCATGACTATCCATGTGCCGAATTTGCAGTGGTCTGTGTGACCTGCCAGCTTGCAGGTAAATCTGTCAAACTAGTTCTGTTAGACGTTGCCAGCAGCATGAACCAACTCATTGCCAGGGTCATGGCACAATGGTATCGGCATGCATGATGTTGCCAACTCATCCACGGGACCCTTGATGCCTGCAAAACGTCAAACCCACACTCTCTAGCCTCTTGCCCGGAAACGGGAGACGGGACTCAGCGGGCGACGTGTGTGGGGATTTACAACATTGAAACGATTGACTAGACTACACCTTTCCCCCCCCCCCCCCCCATTTAGTTGAACTAAATAAAAAAACAGAGAATGTGCGTGCATTCAGTAATCCTCCCCTCTCTACATCCAGTGAATTGAGTTGGCATTGTGATTCTGTCCCGGGGAAAGTGCGGCCTCTCCACCTGCACCACTCGCTACCTGGTCGCCATGGCAGCGGCCGATCTATTGGTCATTATCACCGAAATCCTTTAGTTTCACGTCAAGCATCACTATTTCCCCGTGAGTTTCCGGGACGTCACCCCTGTGTGTAGTATTATTTATGCTCTGTCCCGTGCGTCCACGGACTCTTCTGTCTGGTTCACCATCACTTTCACCTTTGATCGATTTGTCGCCATATGTTGCCAGAAGCTGAAAACAAAATACTGCACCGGTAGAATTGTGGCTGCGGTGCTAGCAACCACCGGAATTCTACTGTGTCTGAAAAATGTCGCCTTCTATTTCGAAATTGAAATTGTAGAGAACGTCAACAGTGTACCTTGGTTCTGTCATTCCAGAGAAAGTTATTATACTGACCCTGGATGGGTGGCGTTTGACTATAAGGTTTTAACCCCGTTCCTCCCTTCCGCTATAATCCTGCTGCTAAACGCGCTGCCAGCTCGGCACATTTTAGTGACCAGCCGGGTCCGTCAAAGGCTGAAGGGCCAAGGGAAATTTCAGAACCAGAATGACCCAGAGATGGAGAGCAGGAAAGGGGTCTATGGTTTTGCTACTCACCATCACTGGCAGTTTCGTGCTGCTCTGGCTGCCGTTCGTTGTATTTTTCATCTATTACCAGATCACAGGAGCCGTGTACAACGACCCAGACATTGTGTTTCAAAACGTAGGGCTTTTGCTGCGAAATGTCAGATGCTGCACCAACACGTTCATATACGCAGCGACTCAGTCCAAGTTCAGGGAACAGGTGAAGGACGCTGTGAGATCCCGCTTACTTCTCTGTCTCGGTTCATCTGCTCATGACACTAAGCTGGGGGGCAGTGTTAGCTGTGAGGAGGATGCTAGGAGACTGCAAGATGACTTGGATAGGCTGGGTGAGTGGGAAAATGTTTAACAGATGCAGGATAATGTGGATACATGTGAGGCTATCCATTTTGGTGGCAAAAACGGGAAAGCAGACTATTATCTAAATGGTGGCCGACTAGGAAAAGGGGAGATGCAGCGAGACCTGAGTGTCATGGTACACCAGTCATTGAAGGTAGGCATGCAGGTGCAGCAGGCAGTAAAGAATGCGAATGGTATGTTGGCTTTCATAGCAAAAGGATTTGAGTATAGGAGCAGGGAGGTTCTACTGCAGTTGTACAGGGTCTTGGTGAGACCACACCTGGAGTATTGCGTACAGTATTGGTCTCCGAATCTGAGGAAGGACATTATTGCCATAGAGGGAGTGCAGGGAAGGTTCACCAGACTGATTCCTGGGATGTCAGGACTGTCTTATGAAGAACGACTGGATAGACTTGGTTTATACTCTCTAGAATTTAGAAGATTGAGAGGGGATCTTATAGAAACTTACAAAATTCTTAAGGGGTTGGACAGGCTAGATGCAGGAAGATTGTTCCCGATGTTAGGGAAGTCCAGGACAAGGGGTCACAGCTTAAGGATAAGGGGGAAATCCTTTAAAACCGAGATGAGGAGAACTTTTTTTCACACAGAGAGTGGCGAATCTCTGGAACTCTCTGCCACAGAGGGTAGTTGAGGCCAGTTCATTGGCTATATTTAAGAGGGAGTTAGATGTGGCCCTTGTGGCCAAGGAGATCAGAGGGTATGGAGAGAAGGCAGGTACGGGATACTGAGTTGGATGATCAGCCATGATCATATTCAATGGCGGTGCAGGCTCGAAGGGCCGAATGGCCTACTCCTGCACCTAATTTCTATGTTTCTATCAATAAAGCCACAGTCTGAAGCGCAGCATGGCGACGGCCACAGTGACACCAGGCTGAAGTCTACATCCTATCCCACCCACCGCTAGGTCCAGACCGCCGCCTATCTTGGTGCCAACCCCCCTAAAGATTCTCAGGGCGCGGTATCCGGCTCACAATGACGGTCCTAGACCGTGTCCACTGCCTCGGCTTGTGTACATAATGTGTCCCTGCTTCTCTGCCTAGTCCTAGACTAACTAGGTAGACTGTCTGTGTAGGAAGGAACTGCAGATGCCGGTTTAAACGGAAGATCGACGGAACAAGCTGTTGTAACTCAGCGGGATAGACAGTAAAGGAATGGGTGATGTTTCGGGTCTGAAGAAGGATCTCGGCCCGAAAGGTCACCTATACCTTCTCTCCAGAGATGCTGCCTGTGCCGCTGAGTTACTCGAGCTTTAGGTAAACTATCTATCTACCTCGACTATCTTTGCCCCTGGGGCTATTTACCTTCTGCCCACAATCTCCATAGACGGTAATCCTGCATGATAAACTACGAACCCATCCGCTACAAAGTCCCATGGTCTCTCCCCCCCCCCCCTCTTCCCCCCAGATCGCCAGATTTCTAAACCATACCCTGCACCACGACCAATAAATTAGTGATAGTGTTGAATTACACTGGATCAGCGCTCTGTAGACTCAAGGGCCTGTCCCACTTGGGCGTCATTTGCGCGTCACGCAGATGGCGAGCGAAGATTTTGTACATCCCAAAATCCTGGGGCGCCGCGCGCGACCGCGCGTCACTGCCTACGTCACCACGCACCATGCGCGCCTAATGTGCGCGTCACGACGCGTAAACGATGTCGCGTAAATGACGCGCAAATGACGCCCAAGTGGGACAGACCCTTTAGTGTCCCCGCAAAATTTACCTTATGGCGTAAAACAAAAGAAGATAGACACAGAATGCTGGAGTAACTCAGCGGGATTGCCAGCACCTCTGGAGAAAAGGAAGATGGTGACGTTTCGGGTCGAGTTCATTCTTCAAAATGACTGAAAAGTCACCTATTCCCTTTCACCAGAGATGCTGTCTGACCCGCTGAGTTACTCCAGCTTTTTGTGTCTATTTGCGGTTTAAACCAGCATCTGCAGTTCCTTCCTACACAAAACAAAAGAAACCGCTGGTGGGGCGCCTTAGACGTGCGACATGATGTGGATTCATGTGGGACAATGATACAAGGACATCTGCCTAACACATGGCCCAAGGTTTCATTCGTAAGATCACAATCGCCTGCACCTTCTCACCAACTCCCCATGAATGGTCTTGCTGTTTCCAGACGATGTTTGACACGATTTTGACAATAGTACCTCAATAAAAGCAGCGTCCGAAAGGAACCGAAACCCTCATCATCCATGTATGGTACTTCATTTGTCGCACGTACCGAGGTCCAGTGAAATTAATGTATGTATAGTATCACTTTACATACGCACTTGGATACGTTAGGTAAACATCTGAAATACAGTGCAAGTGTATAGCAGTAGTACACGGAGACGGTATACAGAGTCGCCAGTTTGGTGCCATGTCCAAGTCCCGGTTGATGTAAGTGCAGGGATCTTGACCTGACCATGAGGCCAATTGTCCTGGTGGCGTTGCGTGGCCAGCCTGGCCATCGGAGGTCCGGCCATTGTTAAAGCAAACCAAGCCTGGACAAAAATATGCCTCGTCCTTGACACCCCCCCCCCCCCTCGAATTTATTTCTGGCAGCAATAGGTATATCTGTAGCCAGTTTAGGTACTGCGGAACCACGCGACCTGGAATACACTTATCGCCACGCGTGGACAAACGAAGAACTTTCTTTACAAAACATCCAAGAAATATGTGATAGAGTAAATAATCTACACTGGGTCCGAACTTGGAGGATCGTCTTGTGTAGAACTAAACACACGGTTGGAGCAACTCAGCTGGTCAGCCAGCATCTGTAGAGAAAAAAATAGTTTTTAGTTTTAGAGAACAGGCCCTTCGGCCCACCGGGTCCGCAGCTATCAGCGATCCCCGCACATTGACACTATCCCACACCCACTAGGGACATTGTTTACATTTGCCAAGCTAATTAACCTACAAGTCTAACCTACAAACCTGTAAGTATTTGGAGTGTGGGAGAGAACCGGAGAAAACCCACGCGTATCACGGGGAGAACATACAAACTGAGTACAGTCGGGATCGAACCCGAGTATCCGGCTCTGCATTGGCTGTAAGGCAGCAACTCTACCGCTGCGCCACCGCGACCGCCCAATGGTCAGACAACGTTTCTGGTCGTGATCCTTGGTCTGTCTGACATACGAGGTTGTGTCGGCGCTGTTAGCCTCAGGCTGGTTGTTCCTGGAGCTCCTAGCAGGAAGGTGTAGCGTGCCCCTGTCTCAGGCCCAGAGTTGCCTTCTCCACATGAACTGGCCTGACGTGGAACGGAGTCAAAGTTGTCAACGTCATGGCTGGACCCCCCCACCCCCACCCCCGTCCAGTCGGTGACATCCTCTGCCCGAGGGATTGCTACAAACTCCCATCCATATCCCCAGTGCAACAAGAAACTAAATTCCCAACAGAAAAAAAGAAGAGATAAATAAAGAATGGAGGATACTCTGTACACCCAGTGTTCCTGTATCTGAAGAAGGGTTTCGGCCCGAAACGTTGCTTATTTCCTTCGCTCCATAGATGCTGCTGCACCCGCTGAGTTTCTCCAGCACTTTGGTCAAACTTCGATTTTCCAGCATCCTTCTTAAAAACTTCCTGTATATCTTACCATTTTGTGTAAAAAAAAAACTAAATACGTGGAATTGAGAAGAGGGACGTGTATCAGCATTTGTCTCTCTCCTCTCAGTCAGAGTTGTACAACATTGTACAAAACGCCACCTATCCATTTTTTCCCCCACAGATGCTGCCTGACCTACTGAGTTACACCAGAACTTTGTGTTTTACTCAAGATACCGGCATCTGCAGTTCCTTGTGTCTCCATGCCAACAATGTAACATGGAAACAGGCAGTTCGGCCCACCTTGTCCATGCCGGACAAGATGGCGTATTGGACTAGCCCCATTTCCCTGCATTTGGCCCATAGCTCCGTAAACCCTTCATGAAGAAGAGTCTCGACCCGAAACGTCACCTGTTCCTTTTCTCCAGATATGCCGTCTCACCCGCTGAGTAGCTGTCCAAATGTCTTTTAAATATCGCAATTATATCCGCTTCTATAGTTCCCTATATTGCCCTCTGAGTAAAAATATTGTTGAGGTCGTTCTTAAATCTCTCCCCTGTTCCCTTAAGCCTGTGCCCTATAGTTTAAAAAATAAAATTATTCGTCTTTCCCGGGAAAAAAACTGTGAGCGTAGACTTTATCCAGGCCCCTCAAGGTCTTGTACACCACATCGAGGTCACCCCTCGACCTACTACGCTTCAAAGAAAATGATCACAGCATATCTAACCTCTATCTAAACCCATACATCCAAGTAACATCCTAGTGAATCTCTCCCACAGATGGTCCTCACTCCACTTGTTGCCCCCCCTCCCCCCCCCCCCCCCCCCCCCCCCCCCCCCGGCGGTTCCTCTCTGTAACTTTCTATGCATGAGTACCCCGGGTCACAGTCGCCGAGTGCAGACTGACTGGAGACCTATTTGTTCTTGGGTATGACAAGCACATTGTTCAGCACAGCTCCCTGCCACCTCCCTGGACTAAACCCAAGCTCCTCTCCCCGCCATCGCGGAACACATCCTGTTACTGTACCGGCTCTTTTCCCCGTGACGAGACAAGGAGCAGGGCAAATACAGGGCAGGGTTATTGTCCAGCCGTTTACGCTGAGTGCCAGGACAGTCCCCGTGGGTCAGGGTAGTTCATGAGGCGAATGGGAGCTCCGGAGCTAAGCTGCCGCCGACACACAATGAAGTTGTTGGCGCGGCTCAGCATCGCGGAGAGACGGTCTCACCATCACGCAGCTGGCATGGCGGCGAAGACCAGGGTCGGTACTTTGTGGTTTGGGACGAGTAGGGGACCTTCCCGAGGTAGTAGATGGAGAGGAGGTGGGCAACATTGGAGAGCACGGCGAGGAGAGTGAGGGAAGGCTGAGGAGAAGGACAGCATGTGGCGGGGATGAAGTGGTCCCGGAGAGGCTACACGGGGAGTGTCGGTATCCTATAGCGCAGAGTACTGGTGCCTCGCAGTATTGGGTAATTGTGCCCTACAGCTTGGCGAATATGTGGCACTCATTGTGTCTCCCGGTGTGTGTATGGGTGGCTGAGACCGGAGGGTCAGGCGGTCTGTATCGGATAATTTGTGGATCTAACTCACAGTGGGGAGGGGTGGAGGCTTATTTGGTCCGTGTAGTGTGGCACCTCTGTCCCCGGTGTATCTGCTCTACAGTGCGGGAGCCTGCGTGCTCTATCGCGTTTAACAATATTTCAAATGGCAATCTGATCTGAGAGTTTGACAGCAGTGGCATCAAAGGCAAGTTGTCAGAGTAGATCTAAAATGGGCTTGTTGGGGGGGAGGCTGGGTCTCTTTCCTGAGTGGAGAGCTGTGACCAGGTTGGTGCTTGGCCGCAGTGAAGGTGGCCACCCTCACCTACAGGAGGACATCAACCAGTTAGTAAAGTGAGCAGAACACAGTCATGAGGTGCAGAGTGGTAGGAGCAGAATTAGACCACTCGGCCCATCAAGTCTACCCCCATTCAACCATGGCTGATCTATCTCTCCCCGTAATCCCATTACCATACAACATATAACCATATAACAATTACAGCATGGAAACAGGCCATCTCGACCCTCCTAGTCCGTGCCGAACACATAATCTCCCCTAGTCCCATATACCTGCGCTCAAACCATAACCCTCCATTCCCTTCCCATCCATATAACTATCCAATTTATTTTTAAATGATAAAAACGAACCTGCCTCCACCACCTTCACTGGAAGCTCATTCCACACAGCTACCGCTCTCTGAGTAAAGAAGTTCCCCCTCATGTTACCCCTAAACTTCAGTCCCTTAATTCTCATGTCATGTCCCCTTGTTTTAATCTTCCCTACTCTCAGTGGGAAAAGCTTTTCCACGTCAACTCTGTCTATCCCTCTCATCATTTTAAAAACCTCTATCAAGTCCCCCCTTAACCTTCTGCGCTCCAAAGAATAAAGCCCTAACTTGTTCAACCTTTCTCTGTAACTTAGTTGCTGAAACCCAGGCAACATTCTAGTAAATCTAAATTCTCTTGTCTTATCTCCACAACCCCTGACGCCATTACGAATCAAGAATCTATCTATCTCTGCCTAAAAAAATATCAATTGACTTGGCCTCCACAGCTTTCCCTGGCGAAGAATTTCACAGATTCACCAGCCTCTGACCGAGGAAAGTCCTCCTCACATCCGTCCTTTAACAATGACCTCCCACTAATGGAACCGCCCTATCCACTCTATCCAAGCGTCTCACTATTCGATTTGTCACTGTCAGAGGGGATTTAATTGCGACAAGGGCGAGGTGGTACACCTCAGGAGGATCAATGAAGGTAGGATGTACAAAATGCCCGGCAGGACTCTCGGGGGTATCGAGGAACCGAGGAGGCTTTGTGCAGAAGTCCAAGTATCTATGAAGTCTGTAGTATCGGTGGGTGAAGTAATGCGGAAGGCATACAGAGTATTAACCTCGTTGGCCGGGTGTAGAATATAGACCAGGAAGGACATGGTACACGTTACAAGGCTTTGGTTAGAAACATAGAAACATAGAAAATACGTGCAGGAGTAGGCCATTCGGCCCTCGAGCCTGTACCGCCATTCAATATGATCATGGCTGTTCATCCAACTCAGTATCTCGTACCTGCCTTCTTTCCATACCCCCTGATCCCTCTAAGCCACAAGGGCCACATCTAACTCCCTCTTAAATATAGCCAATGAACTGGCCTCAACTACCTTCGGTGGTAGAGAATTCCAGAGATTCGCCACTCTCTGTGTGAAAAATGTTTTTCTCATCTCGGTCCTAAAAGACTTTCCCCCTTATCCTTAAACTGTGACCCCTTGTTCTGGACTTCCCCAACATCGGGAACAATCTTCCCGCATCTAGCCTGTCCAACCCCTTAAGAATTTTATACGTTTCTATAAGACCCCCCCCCCCCCCCCCCCTCAATCTCCTTAGGCCACAGCTGGACTATAACCGTGTCCAGTTCTGGTCGTTGAACGATAGGAAGAATGTGATTGATCGGGAGATGGTGAAAGGGAGATTAACTTCGATGTTCTCTGGAATGGACTGCATTTCTGAAGAGGAATTGTGCAGTGTAGAGAGGAACTGCAGATGAAATGCGTATTAAGGAACTGCAGATGCTGGTTTAAACCAAAGATAGACACAAAATGCTGGAGCAACTCAGCGGGACAGGCAGCATCTCAGGTGAGAGGGAATGAATGGGTGGCGTTCGGGTCGAGGTCCTACTTCAGACCGCGCAGGCTGGGTTTGTTTTCCTTGGAATTAACGAGGCCGAGGGGAGAGCGTTCTGGGTGAATTATTTCGGGTAGATTATGTTCAACATTCCCCACTGGCAGAGATGTTAGAAACTTGGGGGACATGCTTTAGGCTAAAGGGAAGAAGTTTAGAGATGATCTGAGTATTCTCATCGGAAGGTGATTAGAATCTACTGCCCGTGTGGGTGTTGGAGGAGGCGTCTCTCATCAGTTAAGAAGTAGCCTAACGAGCATTTGAATCAAGATGACTTTGGAGTGTACACGGGATTTAAACATACAGCACTGCACTGCTACTCGAATGAGTTGGGCGTTGGTGCCGAGGGGAACATTTGAGGAAAGAGAAAGAGTAAATGTTTCACCTTCAGATGTCAGAAACGTGAACAAGACAAAGCATGATAGTCCAGGTAGCAGAGAAGATGGTGGTTGGGTGGGAGGCGGAATGGAAGCTATATCGCTGATGGAGTGAGACTGATCTATGTTTACTGTGAGTTTCAGATAAGTAAAGATGCGCTTGAGTATATGTAATGTGTGGCCAATTAAGGGGGTGTGGCAAGAGCAATTACGCCTTTCACCTTACACTTGGATAGATGATGGACAGGGAAAGATCAGAGGGAAATGGGCTACATTCAGACAATTGGCAACTATTTGAATAGAAAATAGTGCTGCACCCGCTGAGTTTCTCTAGCAATTTTGTGTACCTTGTATAATTCGGTGTCGTGATATGATATTTATTTCCAAGTTTTGGACAATGACTACGATACCGGGTTCTCTCTCCTCCAACGCTGCCCGATCTGCTGACTATCAAGCATTTTTAATTTCAGATTTTCAGCATCGGCGTTATTTTCATGTTCATCAGCTGAGAGGCTGATTTGTAACTCTCTCTCTCTCTCTCTCTCCCCTTTCTGCTTTTTTTGCAGGTAATCACGTTATGGTTGAGGCGCCGCCTCCTCTGGCTGATCTGCCTCTCGCCTCCCGTCGTCCTGCTCCTGAGGATGATGCTGCCCACGCCCAGAGGCAGCGAGAGGGCTTGTACCACCATGCCCTTCCTGCTTCTGCCCGACTGCCGCTGCGAGAGGGACCCTCCGTTCCTGGTGTTCCTGGTGACGAGCCGGCCGGCAGAAGCGGCAGAGCGGGTGGCCATCCGCCGGACCTGGGGGGCAGAGCGCTGGAGCCACCAGGGCCGGGTCGCCACTTTCTTCCTGCTGGGGCAGGGCGGCGAGTTGGGGGCGCGGCTGCGGCTGGAGGCAAGGGCACATCAGGACATCATCCAGGGCGACTTCGCCGACACTTACTACAACCTGACCCTGAAGGTGATGATGGGGATGGAGTGGGCGCGGCGCCACTGCCAGACGGCGCGCTTCTTCATGAAGACGGACTCGGACGTGTTTGTCAACACACCCCACTTGCTGCAGCTGCTGAGCTCCAAACCCAGCCAGCGTTTCTTCAGCGGCCAGGTAATGCAACACATCCAGCCCATCCAGGACAAGAGCAGTAAGTGGTACATCAGCCCGCAGGAGTTCGCCTCCCCAGTCTTCCCCAACTACTGCTCCGGCACCGGCTACGTCTTCTCCGCGGACCTGACCAGCCTGATCTGCCAGGTGGCCAACTCCGTGCCCTTCCTCAAGCTGGAGGATGCCTTCGTGGGTCTCTGCCTGGCCAGGCTGGGGGTCCCGCCAGTGCCCATGTCGCCACGCCGCCTCTTCTTCACCCTCAAGATCCCCTTCTCCGTGTGTCGCTACCACCGCATGGTCACCGCTCACCACGTCAGCCCCGCGGAGATGCTGCACTACTGGAGCGCTCTGCGGGCAACAGCGGCAGACCAGTGCTCGCCTCCAGCTGGCCCGGTCAGAGGGGCACATGTTGGGATCCAGGCTGAGGAGTGAAACTGGGAGCCGGCATTGGAGGGCATGTGGGCATCGGGGTCAGGTGTGGGCGGGGTGGGAGTGGGAGTGGGAGTGGGGTGGGCAAGGGTCGGGAAACTGTGGCACTTGGGAGAGTGGAGCGCAGGGCAGGTGGCTGGGTGGGGGAGGGGGGACACAAGGTGGGCTGATGTGAGAGAGCGCGGTTATGGGGTTGGAGAGAGCCAGCACCACGGGAGGGTGGACAGACTGGCGGATCGGTGCTGGGATGAGAGAGTCGGGCCGAGAGCGGGGTGAGTTGGAGCATCATGATGACCCTGTCCCACTTAGGAAACCTGAACGGAAACCTCTGGTGACCTTGCGCCCCATGAGGTTCCCGGAGGTTTTGGTCACTCCCCCTAATGGTCGAAAGTGGTTTCCGCATGGTCGAGGCTTCTTCTATGTTCCTTCTATTAATTCAACTAAATTAAATCCGGCCTCGACTAAAAATAGGTTCCCGTTTGGTCGAAGCCAGTGGAGTGGGGTCGCTATTTACTTACAGGCAGTCGAAGGCAATCACCAGAGGTTTCCGTTCAGGTTTCCTAAGTGGGACAGGGGCATAAGAAGGAGAACATTGTGTGGTGGGTACACAAAAATGCTGGAGAAACTCAGCGGGTGCAGCAGCATATATGGAGCGAAGGGAATAGGCAACGTTTCTGGCCGAAACCCTTCTTCAGACCCTTCGCTCCATAGATGCTGCTGCACCCGCTGAGTTTCTCCAGCATTTTTGTGCACCTTCGATTTTCCAGCATCTGCAGTTCCTTCTTAAACACGCTGTGTGGTGGAAGGGTTGTGTGGGTAGGAATAGTCCGGTGGATTGACAGTGGGCGGAATTGATCTGGGATCAGTACGGGGGGAATGGGATGGATGGCGGGAACGCGCGGGGAGGTGGAGTGTTGGAGAGACTGAGATGGTGGATGGAGCTTATGGAGAAGGGGTTTGGTAGAATAGTCCAAGGAGCAGGTCGCTGGAGGGGGAATTGGGAAAAAGGCAATGCTTGCAGTGGTGGGGGGCACGTGGTGGAGGTTGAGAGTAGAGGGCTAAGGAGGAAATGTAGAATGGCGTAGCGGTAGAGTTGCTGCATTACAGCGCCAGAGTCCCGGGTTCGATCCTGACTACAGGTGCTGTCTGTACGGAGTTTGTCCGTTCTCCCCCGGACTGCGTGGGTTTTCTCCGGTTTCCTCCCACACCCCAAAAGACGTGCAGGTTTGTTGGTGAATTGGTTTCGGTAAAAATAGTAAATTGTCCGTGGTGGGTTGGGTATTGTTAGTCAGATTCAGATTCAACTTTAATTGTAATTGTCAGTGTACAGTACAGAGACAACAAAATGCAGTTAGCATCTCCCTGGAAGAGCGACATAGAATATGATTTCAATAAATAATTCTATTTACATGCATACAGTCATAGTGTTTTTCCTGTGGGAGGAGTGTTGTGGGGGGGGGGGGGTGATTGGCAGTCACCGAGGTACGTTGTTGAGTAGAGTGACAGCCGCCGGAAAGAAGCTGTTCCTGGACCTGCTGGTTCGGCAACGGAGAGACCTGTAGTGCCTCCCGGATGGTAGGAGGGTAAACAGTCCATGGTTGGGGTGAGAGCAGTCCTTGGCGATGCTGAGCGTCCTTCGCAGACAACGCTTGCTTTAGACAGACTCAATGGAGGGGAGCGAGGAACCGGTGATGCGTTGGGCAATTTTCACCACCCTCTACAGTGCTTTCCGGTCGGAGACAGAGCAGTTGCCATACCATACTGTGATGCAGTTGGTAAGGATGCTCTCGATAGTGCAGCGGTAGAAGTTCACCAGAATCTGAGGAGACAGATGGACCTTCTTCAGTCTCCTCAGGAAGAAAAGACGCTGGTGAGCCTTCTTGATCAGAGTTGAGGTATTGTGGGTCCAAGAGGAGAGGTCATCGGAGATGTTGACTCCCAGGAACCTGAAGCTGGAGACACGTTCCACCTCCGTCCCGTTGATGTGGATGGGGGTGAGCATGCTGCCCCTAGACCTTCTGAAGTCTACATTGAGCTCCTTGGTCTTCTTGGAGTTAAGGGCCAGGTTGTTGTCAGCGCACCATGCTGCTAAGTGCTGGACCTCCTCCCTGTGGCGGACTCATCATTGTTGCTGATGAGGCCAATCACCGTTGTATTATCTGCATACTTGATGATGGTGTTAGTACCATGTACAGGTGTGCAGTCATAGGTGAAGAGGGAGTAGAGGAGGGGGCTCAGCACACAGCCCTGTGGAACGCCGGTGTTCAGGGTGAGGGATGAAGAGGTGTGCTTGTCTAACCTCACAGAATGGGGTCTGTTTGTTAGAAAGTCCAGTATCCAGTTGCAGAGGGAGGGGTCGATGCCCAGGTCACCGAGTTTGGTGATCAGTTTAGAGGGTATAATGGTGTTGAATGCTGAGCTGTAATCGATGAACAGCATTCTTACGTAAGTGTCTCTGTTGTCGAGGTGGGAGAGGGCGGGATGAAGTGCCGTTGAGATGGCATCCACCGTACTCCTGCTCTTGCGGTAGGCAAACTGATAGGGATCCAGTGTGGGGGGTAGGCAGCTTTTGAGGTGTGCCAGGACCAGCCTCTCGAAGCACTTGGTGATGATGGGGGTAAGTGAAACTGGGCGGAAGTCGTTGAGGCTTGCCGCAGTGGAGTGTTTTGGCACCGGCACGATGGAGGTGGTTTTAAGGCACATGGAGACAACTGCTTGGGCAAGTGACAGGTTGAAGATGTCAGTCCAGACGTCTGTCAGCTGCGCAGCACAGGCCCTGAGGACGCACCCGGGGATGCCGTCAGGGCCAGCAGCTTTACGTGCATTAGTCCTACTCAGTGCCACGTATACGTCGTAGGGGGTGAGTGTGAGGGGTTGGTGATCAGCAGGTAGCACAGCCTTGATGGCTGTCTCTAGATTGTCCCTGTCGAAGCGGCCATAGAACTGATTAAGCTCCTCAAGGAAGGAGGCGTCGCTGGAAGTGGGGGTGGTGTTGGAGGGTCTGTAGTCCGTGATGGCCTGGATGCCTTGCCACATGCGTCGGGGGTCGGAGTTGTTGTTGAAGTGCTCCTCAATCCTGAGCTTATGGCAGTGCTTGGCCTTCCTGATGCCCCTCTTCAGGTTAGCCCTGGATGAACTGTAGGCTCGAGCATCGCTTGACCTGAAAGCGGTGTCCCGTGCTTTCAGCAGTAGCCTGACCTCGCTGTTCATCCATGGCTTCTGATTCGGGGATATGGTCACCTGTTTGAGGGAGGTGACACTGTTGATGGTGGAGCTTATAAAGTCCAGAACAGAGGATGTGTAGGAATCAATGTCCGTGTGGGAGTCAAGGGTGGCCTGGGCTGCAAACGCCTTCCAGTCAGTGTTTCCAAAACACTGCTGAAGTGTGAAGTCCGCTTCCTCTGACCAGACTTTAACTGTCCTCACAGTTGGTTTAACCCGTCTGATGCGTGGGGAGTACTTAGGGAGCAGAAACAATGAGACGTGATCAGACTGACCAAGGTGGGGGAGGGGGATGGCTTTGTAAGCTTCAGCCATGTTAGTGTAGACTTTGTCCAGTGTCTAATCTACTCTAGTGGGGAAGGATACATGTTGGTGGAATTTGGGGAGTACAGTCTTCAGGTTGGAATGATTAAAGTCACCTGCAACAATGAAGCCTGCCTCGGGGTTGTGAGTCTGTTGTTTGCTAATGGCAGTATGCAGCTCTTTCATTGCAAGCTTGGCATTAGCATCAGGAGGGATATAGGCTGCAGTCACAACAGTGGAGGTGAGCTCTCTGGGCAGATAGAACGGTCTGCATCTAACCAAGAGGAACTCAAGGTTAGCTGAGCAGTGACTCTCGATGATGGTGGAGTCCGTGCACCATGCTTTATTTACATAAATGCAGAGACCCCCACCTCTGGTCTTACCGGAGTCTGTTGTCCTGTACGCTCGGAGTAAATGACGCCCCGATAGCTGGATGGCGCTGTCAGGAACGTCGATGTTGAGCCAAGTTTCCGTGAAGATCAGGATGTTGCAGTCTTTGGTCCAGTTGTGGGAGGTGATCCTTAGCCGGAGTTCGTTCATTTTGTTTGCCAGTGAGCGCACGTTGGCGAGGAAAAGGCTAGGAATCGCTAGCCTGTGTGGGGCTAGCTCTAACCTGCCCTGTGTGGGGCTAGCTCTAACCTGCCTTGTGTGGGGCTAGCTCTAACCTGGCCTTTAACCCACCTCTGCATTGCCGGAGGTGCTTTCATACGCATCGCCGTCTGTAGGTGCTTCTGGTTAGCCGAGCTGGCTTGGTGCGCGCTGGTGTTCTGCCGCTCCGTTGCTCCGCACCTCCGTGGCTCAGCTGGTATTCTCCAGCCCCGCTGCTCAGCTGGCGTTCTCCAGCCCCGCGGCTCCGGTGCTCCGTTGCTCTGACGAGCTCAGGAGCGAGACGGAGATCGCCCAGAAAGTTGTTGCAGCCGCAGGAACGTAAGTCCAGAAGTTCCTGTCGGCTGTATGAAAGGGATACAAGACTGCTCCGTGTGAGCAGCCTTGAAACAGGTAGGGGAATTGTCGCTATTTCTCCATTTTTTGGGACACACGGGGCATCGCGATGTGCCCACGCCGCCGCCATTTTGTATAGTGGACGAGGATCGCTGGTCGGAGCGGACTCGGTGGGCCGTAAGGTCTGTTTTCGCGCTGTATCTGGAAACTACGAACCAAACCGTGGGGAGAGGGGGGACTGGAGTAGGGAGAGGAAGTCTGGGCGCTGCCAGTGCGAGTGGGGCAGTGCGAGTGGGAAGTGGGAGAAGGGATTGATAGGCTGGAGTCAGGGGATGAATGCAGTAGTGGGCATGCGGGATTAGAGTGATTCAACGTCATAGAGTTTACAGCATGAAACCAGGCTCTACAGCGCAACTTATTCATGCCCACCAAATTCCCATTCAAAACTATTCCCATTCTAAACTATTCCCAAAATTCCCATTCTAAACTATTACCAATTGTCTGTATTTAGCCAATTTCCCTCTAAATTATTCATATCCATGTATCTGTCCCAATGTCTTTTGAAAGTTGTAATTGTATTTGCTTTTATTGCTGCTTCTAGCACATTGTCCCAGGTCCGGACTACCCTCTGAGTGAAAATGTTGACCCCGAGGTTGCTATTGAATCTCATCCCTCGCACCTTAAGCCTATGCCCTCTAGTTTTAGAATCTACAATTAGTTTAGGCTTTATCCATACCCCCATAATCTTGCACGTACTCACACACATACACACACCCACACATACACCCACGCATACATCCGCACACGCACACGCGTACACACCCACAAGGTCCCCCCACTACCGTCTCCTCAGCCTCCCATGCTCCCAAAGAGATTCCAGTATCTCCTGCTATCCCAGGTCTGTTCTGGGACTGAGACGAGCAAAAAGTATTTTGGCGAAGATGTCACGATGGGACACTGCGTTTGTGCTCGCTCGTTTACCATAGGGGCAGAAAAAATAATGAGAAACATTGAGAACATTCTATTGGTAAATATACATTTGGGGTTAAATAACCCACTCCCACATTTTTGCCACGATCTCACGAGAATTGAATGATGGAGACCGGTGAAGGAGAGTCAGTCTTTGTAGAGCATTTTATTTCATAAAGTTGCAAGAGGATGGTTTGCACAGTTTCTTCCCAGCTGTTAACAGGCAACTGAATCATCCTACCACAACCAGAGAGCAGTGCTGAGCTACTGTCGACCTCATTGGTGACCCTCGGACTCTCCTTGATCGGACTTTGCTGGCTTTACCTTGTAATGAACGTTTTCCCCTAATCATGTATCTATGTAAATGACTCGATTGTAATCATGTATTGTCTTTCCGCTGACATGGACAGTACACAACCAAAGCTTTTCACTGTAGCTCGGTACACCCGACAATAAACTAACCTGATGAATTAATGAATACTTTATTGTCCATGTGACGTCACAGTGAAATTTGTTGCTTGCTAACCCAAGATATGCAAATAGTTGCCACATAAAGGCTGCTGCCAAAGTTACATAACAATCCGCGCCAGGTCCCCCTTTGTTCTCCCACTCACCCACCACCCCCCACACAGTAGCTCATCAACGTCAGGGCCCCGTTGTCCATTGTTCTTCCCCACTCTCTCAAGCCGTCAGGGTCCTTCGCAACGGTGTCTTCACTCGCATGTGGTCCAATCTCGTCTGTCGGTTGCCGTCCCTATTGGCCGCTGCACCGACTCCTCTCCAGATGCCTCCGTGGCACCTGTGCTGGCCAGGTACATGCAGATGAGCATTTTCTTGACCAAAGATTTAGAGCTCCTCTATAATCTTTGCTCTTGACCAGGTACAAGCAGATGCGCATTCTGTTGACCAGGTAGATGTAGATGAGCATTCGCAACTGGCATTTCAAGTTTGTCAGGCACCATTACATTCTTGAGCATCGAGACAAAGCTAATAAAAAGTTACCATGGCAAAATCCATCAATGCTGCAGAACATTATGAATTCAATATGTTATTTTAATCCCCCCCCCCTTTATGTATATTTGCTTAAGTTAGAACTACATTTGTAACACCATCTGGTTTCTAATTTGCCATCAACTATCCTGGTCCAGTGACGGTGAGTGTCATGAAAGGTTCTACCAGTTCATACACACCCTCCTGGGCTACATTCCGAGGGAGGCAGTGCGGAGTACTGGCTCTCACACCCTCTCCCCTCTCTTTCCTCTCTTATCTATCCGCCTCGCTCTCTCCTCTTTTTTTATTCAAATGTTCGACTATAAAGAGTTAACCGAAGTTCACTATGCATAATTAATCTCATCTGTCATGCGCACTAACTCCATTTTGCTGCACTATCCACTCTGGTAAACACGGCGTGTGAAGATGCATTCATTTGTTATTTTCATCTTAATTAACAAAGGTTCGAAATACTAATTGCCTCCATCCGTGATAAAATTGAAAGAAAAACAGAAAATGCTGAAAGAAATGAAATGCAGCATCAGATTGAGAAAAGGGTAGTTTAGTAATTGTGCTGTGCGCTTCAACCAGTGTGGCATATTAGTTCCAGCCGGTGAGCACAAAGGGAGGCTCTGTTCAATCTGCAATTTATTTTATCGCGAACTACTTGAAGCCAGTCGACAGGTAGATGTGAGTTTATAACCACAGATCAGGCAGCAAGGTCAGTCTGTGTGTTAATGACTAACTCACCCGTGTGGGCTGTCCACGGTGGTTTAGAAACATAGAAACATAGAAAATAGGTGCAGGAGTAGGCCATTCGGCCCTTTAAACCATTCAATATGAATATCTGATCATCCTAAATCAATACCCCGCTCATGATTTCTCCCCATATCCCTTTATTCCATTAGCCCTATGAGCTCGATCTAACACTCTCTTGAAAACATTCAGTGAATTTGGCCTCCACTACCTTCTGTGTGAAAAATATTTTCCTCATCACATTCCGAAATGGCAAACCCCTTATTGTTCAACTATGTCCTCTGGTTCTGGAATGCCCGTCCAATCCCAAAAAATGTTTATGTGTTTCTAAGAATCCCTCTCTTCTTTCTAAATTCCAGTGAATTTAGAGGCAGCCCTCACACACTCAGTCTGTATATCTGTGCTTATTTATCAATTAATTCAAGAGAGCATTTCTCCGTTCCTGCTATGTCTGTCTGGTACACATGCAAACTGAAAGAAACACTTCAATAATCATGGACTTATTAAATTAGCCAACGTAAATGATAGGCAGTTAAAACATTTCGTTGTTTAATCTGCAGCTTTGAGAACATTCCACACCTATTGATGTTTGAATCCTTGGATTTCCAGGCTAGAGTTTAGTTTGAGGACAGTGAAGCACCTGCTGGACACTTGCAAGGGAAATGATCGATGCGCCTCTGTTGTTAGTGACACCACCACCCAATACAGTATCACCACAGTGATGTGTCTGCTATGAGGCTACAACTGGGGAGGCCGATGACAGAGCACATTAGACATTAAAGAACCAGTGATTCCAGTGGTGTATCAAATGGGTGGGAAACACGCCTTTCGGCCCGACTTCTCAATGCAGACCGAAACGCCTATCTATGGTGATCTCATTCACTTGTATTTGTCCTTTTTTCCTCCATTCCTATCCGAGACAAACAGCTGTCCAAATGTTGTTTATTTGCTGTGATGGTATCTGCGCCCACCATCTCTTACGTAAAGATGTATCCACCTTTGGTGTGGAATACCTGCCCATCCTTGGTGCACAGGAGAATGAGGGATGATTTTTAATGGCGATTTAAATAATATGATATTATAGATCGAATCAACGCACAGCGTAGGGGAATCAATATCCTGGCGACAGATTTAATATGAGGGGGCAAGAATGAATCGGAACCTGAGGGGTCACTTTTCACACAAAGGGTGGTGGGTGTGTGAAAGGGGCTGCAAGAGGAGATAGATCAGCCCGGTACTCATATGCGTAGAGTGATACGGTGTGGAAACATGCCCTTCGGCCCAACGCCCACACCGGCCAACATGCTCCATCTACACTATTCCCTCCTACCTGCATTTGGTGCATATCCCTCCAAACCTGTCATATGCACATACCTATCTAACTGTATCATGAAAGTTGGGAAAGTACCTGCCTCAGCTAGCTCGTCTGGCATCTCATTCCACACAACCAACACCTTTTGTGTGAAAATTATTTCCGTCAGATTACTATTAATTCTATTCGCCTTCACCTTAAACCAGTGTCCTCTGCATATCGATTCTTCTATTCGGGGTACCGGAATCTGTGCTTCTACCTGATATATTCCTTTCATGATCTTGCACACCTTTATAAAATCACCATTCTTCCTCCTGCGCATCAAGCAATAGGGTCATTGCCTACCATGTAGACCCTGGCTACATACTTGTAAAATGTATCTGCAAAGTTTTCAGTTTGCAAAATCTTTCCAGTAACATAGTACCCAGAACGGAACACAATACTCCAAACGTGGCCTCACTAAGGTCTTATACAACTTATACTTAATGCCCGACCATTCACTATGTCGGTCCTGCCCATGTTAGACTATTCACAATGCTATACCTCACAGTTCTCTGCATTAAATTCCATCAACCATTCCTCAGCAGACTTGGCCAATTGATCTAGATCCTACTGCAATTAGTCTCAATCATCTTCACATTCTGCACAACCATCCACTTTCGTATTATCTGTAAACGTGCTAATCTTGCGTTGTATGTTCTCATACAATACATTGATGTAGACGACAGACAGTAACGGGCCCAGCTCTGAATACAGAGTGACAGGCCTCCGAGAAGCAACCCTCTCCTTCTGCTTCCTTCCCTGAGGACATTTTTCTATCCAGTCAGCTATAACTCCTTGTATCTATATAAAGCGATGCACAAAAAGAACGATCGCAAACATTAACAAACATTTAGACAGGTGCGTGGCCAGGACGTTTATAGGAATATGGGGATGAGACATGAACCTGCCTCCACCACTTCCGGTGGTAGGCTGGCTGGGCACTCTCTGCTGTGAGACTCTATGACCCCTACTTCGGCCTTAAACTCAAGTCATGTGTCTTGTTTGAATAGTCCCATTCTCAAAGGGAAAATTCCTCACTTGTCTATCCCTCTCATCATTTTAAAGACCTCTATCGGTTACAGATTCCTTTTCAGGAAATAAAGGATAATGTTCAACTTTTAAAAATAACTTAGTTGCTGCTGCTGTTCTGTAAATCTCCTCTGTACCACTCATTTTGTTGAGATCCTTCCTATCCTGCAAACATGTACACCATGTACTCCATGGCCTACCAGTGGCTTAGTACAATTTTAAAAGTTTTGTCAATGCTCTGATTTATAATTAGCATACCAATAGCTTCTTTGAGCATCTATGTGCGACGGAAACTTGGGGAACTATGCACGTTGTTATGTGAGATCTCCTGGGAATGGGTCATTCAAATAAATTACCTGTGTGTGACCACAGTGTAGACAAGTATGGGTCTGGATAAGCAGTGACATTATCAGTATGGCCAGTGGATAAGTGGTGACATGTTGTAATTAAATATATTAGCTATATTTAAGAGGGAGTTGTAGACTTTGGCCCTTGTGGCTATCTTGGGATCAGGGGGTACTTACTAAGAGAATTTACAGGTACTTCATCCATACATTGAGTTGGATGATCAAAGGACCCAACATGATCATGAGGGAATGTCACCTGCAAGGATTTAAAAGCCATCCCGAATGGCTTCTCCCATCCAGCCACTGTTAATTTCTATTCCTGTTTCTATGTTGAACCTTCTTATAACTTCCATGAGGAACCTTTCAACATTTAAAGTGATGACAAAATCCACTGATTACCCTCGTCAATTCTGTAGTACCTCTTCAAAAAATTCAAGAAATGTTTGACTTCCAGGCACAAATCCATGTGACTGTTCCTAATACCCTGTTTATCTAGATGCTTATATATATTGTCTCTAAGTATCTTTTCCATTAATTTGCCCACCACTGAAGTCAAACTAACAGGTCTATAATTGCTAGGTTTACTCTTAGAACCCTTTTTAAACAATGGAACAACATGCGCAGTACGCCAATCCTCGGGGACTATTCCCGTTTCTAATGACATTTGAAATATTTCTGAAATAAAGCGACGCACAAAAAGAACGATCGCAAACATTAACGAACATTTAGACAGGTGCGTGGCCAGGACGTTTATAGGAATATGGGGATGAGACATGCTGGCCGGTGTGTGGCTATTGTCTATTTTTATTGATATGTTGTCTGTCTGTGTTTTTAATATTACTTGCACATTTGGAGTATGGGGAAACGTAATTTCGATCCTATGTGTAACTACTGTTGCATAATTGAATTGACAATAAAGTTACTTTGACTTTGACTTTGACTAGTTACGCATTCTAATTAACTGTTCATTAACGGTGCCCTTTGTCCAGTGGGGAAAATGAGTTCCAGCCGGTGAACACTAGCTGTGGCTCCATTCAATCTATTTTGTTTATTTTGTACTGAACAACTGCAGACCAGTCGACAGGTAAATGTGAATTCAAACCCACTGACCATACAGCATGTACGGTCTGAGTGTAAATTACCAACTCATCCGCCTAGGCTGTCCACGAAGCGGTACAGAGAAAGCTGCCACTCACGCATGCGTTATTTATGTGCTTATTTGTCAAACATATCTCCCATCATGCGTTGTAAACCTGGTACCAGTAGAAACTGAAATAATCACTTTAATGAGCAGGGACTGGTATTTAAAATGACCAATGTATATGACAGCCAATTATATTATGTGTTCTGCTTAATCTGCATCTTTGAGAAATGTGGACACCTGGTGATGTATAATTTATCTGATTAAAGGCGAGAGTTTAGTGGTAACTAAATATCCAAACTGTGGTCAGGCATTTTTAAAAGCTATTTATTTGTTTATGCTGTGCGTTGCGCAAACTTCAGACACAGGTGGGCCGTGTTACATGAAGAGGGATAGTGCATTTTATTTCAACTGCATTATTCCCATTTGTCGGCATATGAATAATTTCCCTCTGAACCATTCCCCTCATGTATTTGTCGAAATATCTCAGTGTTATTATCATCACGCTACCTATGATACTATGCACCTCTCTGAGATCACTGCACTGCCTACTGCTCTCCATGGAATAAAGTCCTGGCGTGCATAACATTTCCCTGTAGCTCCGACCCTTGTTTCCAGGCAACGTGTTGGAAAACATTGTCTGCACTCTTCAAAAACTAGTTGTGTATTTCATAATCATGGTGACGGAAATAAACACATTCCTCCAAGAACATCCCCACCAACGTATTGTCCAACTGAACTTAACGTTCCAACTTCTACATTTTATGCACTGCCTGAAGAAAACAGTGCGCCAAAAAAATCCTCTTCGTCACCCTATCTCCCTGTACTTCTCTTTTCTTGCAACCATGTACTTTTAATCCTTGATCCCTCTGCTCTACAACACCCCCCAGGTACCTACCATTCACGGTGATCACCATCCCCTGGTTTGACTTCCTAAAATTTAAAATCTCGAACTATCGGAAAGGAACACAATTTGTTATTTCTCAGCCCACTTTCCAAGTTGGAAAAGTGCGAACTTTTATTTAAAGAATGAGGGTTAAGCCACTTAGAACAGAAATTAGGTAAATCTTTTTCACACAGAGGTTAAAGAAAATGCGGAACTCTCTGCCTGAGAAGGCAGTGCAGGCAATTCTCTGTACGCATTCAAGAGAGAGTTGGATAGAGCTCTTAATGATAGCGGAGGCAAGGGATATGTGGTAGAGTCAGGAACAGGGTACTGTGTGGATGATCAGCCATGATCACAGTGAATGGCAGTACTGGCTTGAAGTGCCGAATGACCTACTCCTGCACATATTGTTTATTGACTGTTGTTTATCTATCGATAACTACTTTCACTGCCTGTGACACCAACTAATTTAGTATCAACTGCAAACTTAAAAATGAGTCCTTGCATATTACAATGCATTTCGTTGTCTCTGTACTGTACACTGACAATGACAATTAAAATTGAATCTGAATCTGAATCTGAATTCTCATGCAACTCATTGCTATAGACAACAAACTACATTGAACCCAACACCAGTTCCTGAGACACACAACCATTCCTTGCCAAATGAACGGAATTGTACCATGTGCATCTTTACCACTATCTAATGCTGTGATTGCATTCAGGGAACAATGGACCTGGACATTTGGGTGGATTATCTGCCCATCAGAATTCCCTTAATTCTTTCCCCTTTCGATTAAAGTTAAATTATCTAGGTTTAGGTTTCTCTAACCTGGGAAATAACTGTAACCATCTACTCAATCCTGCTGTAGTTGACATAAATTTACAAGCCTCAGTAATGTCGTCCCTCAAAGAAAGATAGAAAATATAGAAAATAGGTGCAGGACTAGGCCATTCAGCCCTTCGAGCCTGCACCGCCATTCAATATGATCATGGCTGATCATCCAACTCAGTATCCCATCCCTGCCTTCTCTCCATACCCCCGATCCCTTTAGCCATTAGGGCCACATTTAACCCCCTCTTAAATATTGCCAATGAACTGGCCTCAACTACCTTCTGTGGCAGAGAATTCCACAGATTCACCATTCTGTGTAAAAAATGATTTTCTCATCTCGGTCCTAAAAGATTTCCCTTTTATCCTTAAACTGTGACCCATAGTTCTGGACTTCCCCAACATCGGCAATAATATTCCTGCATCTAGCCTGTCCAACCCTTTAAGAATGTTGTAAGTTTCTATAAGACCCCCCCTCAATCTTCTAAATTCTAGCGTGTACAAGCCAAGTCTATCCAGTCTTTCTTCATATGAAAGTCCTGCCACCCCAGGAATCCTACTTGTGCACCCTGTAACTGGTGATTCGCATCCTTTACATTATCGTATTGGTTTGTTGATTTGCAGGTTCTCAGGAGGCCATATCCCGGTAGAGGACTATCAGATCGTACTGTGGATGTTATTGCAGCAGCCTGGAGGAATCGTACCCAAAAGCAGTACATTTCTTACATAAGAAAATGTATAAACACGCCTACACCCAACAGAAACTGCCAGAAATTTTAAATGAATCCACAATAACACGTTTACCAAAACCTGATAAGGATCTTGAAGATCCTGGTTCATATAGAGCAATAGCTCTCTTAAATACTGATCAGAAAATATGAACTAAAATCCCATCTCATAGATTGAGTTTAGTGATTAACAAACTAATACATCCCGACCAAACAGGTTTTATTCCAAAACGTTACTCATTTTATAATCTGAGACGACTATTCAATATTATATACTCAAATATAATTGCTAATGCAGACCTGGCAATCATCTCGTTAGATGCTGAAAATGCATTTGATCAGGTAGCATGGTCACATTTATTTTCGGAGATGGAAAATTTTCAATTGGGAGAGAAATACTGCACATGATTAAACTTTTATACTCTAATCCAACAGCTAGAATAACAAACCAAATGTTATCAACTCAATTTAATCTTTCCGGAGGTTGTAGACAAGGATTCAGATTCAGATTCAGATTCAGATTCAATTTTAATTGTCATTGTCAGTGTACAGTACAGAGACAACGAAATGCATTTAGCATCTCCCTTGAAGAGCGACATAGCAAACGATTTGAATTAAAAAAAAATAATAATAAGGTACGTTGTTTAGTAGAGTGACAGCGGCCGGAAAGAAGCTGTTCCTCGACCTGCTGGTTCGGCAACGGAGAGACCTGTAGCGCCTCCCGGATGGTAGGAGGGTAAACAGTCCATGGTTGGGGTGAGAGCAGTCCTTGGCGATGCTGAGCGCCCTCCGCAGACAGCGCTTGCTTTGGACAGACTCAATGGAGGGGAGCGTGGAACCGGTGATGCGTTGGGCAATTTTCACCACCCTCTGCAATGCCTTCCGGTCGGAGACAGAGCAGTTGCCATACCATACTGTGATGCAGTTGGTAAGGATGCTCTCGATGGTGCAGCGGTAGAAGTTCACCAGGATCTGAGGAGACAGATGGACCTTCTTCAGTCTCCTCAGGATGCCCGCTATCCCCATTATTATTCGCTTTTGCAATTGTACCACTAGCAGAAATCATTAGAGCCCATACAGTATAATACTGAAGACACAATGAATATAATCTATGTATAGGCGGATGATGTATTAATATATATTACAACGCCAGAAACTAGCATTCCAAAAGTACTAAATCTAATAACTCAATATGTGAAATTTTCGGGAAATTGGAATACAAGCGAAGTCATGCCAATATCGGAACTTAATATATATACAGCACAACAATCCCCTTTTAAAATAATGAAGGGAAAAAGTAAATATTTAGGAATTTATGTACCAAAAAGACATATACTTCTTTATTTATATTAAACTTTCCACCTTTACTGAATAAACTGCATAAGATTATTCAGTATTGGAAAACACTTCCCATTTTAATGTTTGGTATAATTAATGCTGTAAAAATTATCTTTTTATCGCAATTACTTTACCTCGTTCAATCAATTCCGATATATCTCCCAAAAAATACTTTTAAAAAGGTCGATTCTATTGTTACAATATGCCGGCATATGAATCGTCTCCCTCTAAACTATTCCCCTCATGTATTTGTCCAAATGTCTCTGTGTTATTATCATTACGCTACCTATGATACTATGCACCTCTATGTGATCACTGCACTGCCTACTGCGCACCATGGAATAAAGTCCTGGCGAGCCCAACTTTTCCCTGTTGCTCCGACCCTTGTTTCCAGGCAACGTGTTGGAAAACATGTTCTGCACTCTTCAAAAAAACGAGTGTATTTCCCAATCATGGTGTCTTTCCCAATCATGGGTGCATTTCCCAATCATTACTCCAAGAGCATCCCCACCAACGTCTTGTCCAACTGAACTTAACTTTCCAACTTGTACATTTTATTCACTGACTGATGAAAAGAGTGCGCCAAAATAACCCTCTTCACTACCCTATCTCCCTGTGCTTCCGTTTTCTTGCAACCATGTAATTGAACTCCTAGACCCGTCTGCGCTACAACACTCCCCAGGAACCCACCATTCACAGTGAAGATCATGCCCTGGTTTTATTTCCCAAAATTAAAACCTCACACTATCTGCAAGAAACACGATTTCCTATTTCACAGCCCACTTTCCAATTTGAAAATGTTCCTACTTTAAGTTAAAGAATGAAGGGTAAGCCACTTAGAACAGAGATGAGGAAAAACATTTTCACACAGAGGTTTATGAAACTGTGGAACTCTCGGCATGAGAAGGCAGTGGACGCAATTCTCTGTATACTTTCAAGAGATAGTTGGATAGAGCTCTTAAAGATAGCGGAGTCAAGGGGTATGGGGTAGAGTCAGGAACAGGGTACAGAGTGTGGGTGATCAGCCATGATCACAGTGAATGGCAGTGCTGGCTTGAAAGGACCTGCACCTATTGTCTATTGATTATTATCTATCTATCGATAATACTTTCGATAATACTAATAATAAATGTGCCTCGCAGATATTTGAAGCACAGCTGAGGAGAGCGCTGCACTTGGAGGGGCAGTTGAGTCTTGATTTTATGTATTTGAATGTTCAGCTGTAGTGCAAGTGTGGTCAGATTCAGACGCAGATAGGAAGTGAAATGATCAGTGGGTTCGGAGGTGTCAGTGCCGATGTGCTGGATCCGAGGCAAACAGGTGACTTAACTGTAATGGGATCTCGGACGACATGTTCGTAGTGCGTTGAAAGTAGCATCACATGTAGATAGGTTGGTCAAACAGGCTTTTGTCACTATGGTCTTTATCTGCCAGAAAATTGACTATAGATGTTGGGAGGTTATGCTGCAGATGTATAAGAAGTTGTTTTGGCTGCATTAGAGTATTGGGATCAATTTAGGGCACCATGATATCGGACATTTGTGTCAAGCTGGAAAGGGCGTAGAGATGATTAACGAGGATGTCGCCAGGAATAGAGGGCCTTAACTAGACAGAGATTCACCAGGCTAAAACGTTATTTCTTGGTGCGCAGGAGGATGAGGAATGAACGTTTAGAGGTGACCAAAGTCATGAGATAAGTAGATCAAGTAGATGCCCAGTGTAGGGAGGTCAAGGAAAGAGCAATGAAGTCGCGGCCCTGTTTTCACCAATCTTTTCACCACCACACACAAGAAACAAAAGAAGCGCAAGGCAGGCACCATTCCTCATTTGTTCACAGATCTCTATCCTGGGGTTAGAGAACAGATTCCCATCAAGCCACACCCGGTGAAACAGATTTTAAACATTCAATTATTGGTGCAGCAAATATGGTCATTCATCTACAGTTGGCAGCATGAGGCAAATGTTGTCATTGGTGTCACTGGTGGAAATATATCTGAGCAGTGTGCGAAGGAACTAGGAACTGGTTGTTACGTGAGATGCCCTGGGAATTGTTGTGGACCATGGGTGAATTAACTGTAGAGCAGAGGGATCTAGGATGAAATGTACACAATGAGTTGAAAGTAGCATCACAGCAAGATAAGTTCGACATAAACCCTTTTGGCGCATCGGCCGTCATCGGTCAGAGCATGTCGTATAGAAGTTGGGATATCATGTTGGCAACAAAGACGCATTGGCTTTGTAGATTAACTTGTCTCTGTAAAATTGCCTCTAATGTGCAGGGAATGGGTGAGGAAAGTAGGATAACACAACTTGTGTGAATGGGTAGTCAACAATGCTGGCGAATCTCAACGGGTGAGTTTAAATGTAGTTTTTAATTATTTTTTGTCGGGGTATGTGTGTGGGGGGCAGGGTTTGGGGTGGGGGGGAACTCTAAATTCTTTCCCCTGCACGGGAGACCCGACCTTTTCTTTGTCGGGTCTCCGTTGTCGTTGGGGCTGCTACGTGGAGCGGCCTCCGGCAGGAACGACCTGGGGCTCCAGTCGCGGAGCTGCGGACGACTCACCTTCACGGAGCTGGCCGAGTCCGGAGCGGATGGAGCTGTGGTGGAGCACTGCTGTGGCCCGACCCCCGGAGTTTCGGAAGCTCCTACCGCAGGTCTGTGGACTGAAATACCGGGAGCCCGCGGGTCCCTGGTTGGAGACCGCTTTTCGGGGCTTCCGCAACGGCGACTTCTCCCGCCCGAGTTGCGGGGTTGAAGATTACCTGGAGCGGGGCCTTACATCCCTGCCCCGCGCGGCTTGGAATTGCCGCGGGACTTTGTGAGCGCCCGCCGGGGCTCCAACACCAAGACCCGGTGCTTGGCCTTGCATCACCCGGCGGGGAGGGGAGTGCCCGCTGGGGGCTTTGACTCTGTCTTTGACTCTGACAGGGGAGAGATATGTTTTTTTTTTGCCTTCCTTCACAGCGAGGATAAGATGCGATGTGAAGGATATTTGTGTAAATTGTGTTGTGTCTTGGGTCGTTTTCGTTTTATATGTATGAATGCAAAACGACATTTCGTTTGGACCTCAACGGGGTCCAAACGACAAATAAATTGTTTTGTATTGCCTTGTATTGTTGTAGCATCTGTGCAGCGAATGAAATAGGCGACGTTTCGGGTCGAGGCCCATCTTTAGACTGATGTGAGGGTGGGGGTGGGGACGGGAAGAAGAAAGGAAGAGGCGGAGACAGTGGACTGAGGGAGAGTTGGGAAGGGGAGCAGAAAGCAGAGATTACCTTAAATTGAAGAAGTCAAGATTCAAGGAGTCAAGAAGTCAAGAAGTCAAGCTGGGGTGTAAACAGTCCACGCGAAATATGAGGTGATGCTCCTACATTTTACAGTGGGCCTCACCCTGGCCATGGAAGAGGCCCAGGACAGAAAGTTCGGATTCGGAATTGAAGGGGCCGTTGAAGTGCTGAGCCACCGGGAAATCAGGTTGTTTATTGCGGACAGAGCGGAGGTGTTGGGCGAAGCGATAGACAAACGATGTAGAGCAGCTGACACCAAGAGCAGTGGATGCAATAGATGAGGTTTGAGGAGGTGCTGGTGAACCTCTGCCACACATGGAAAGACTGATTGGGTCCTTGAATGCAGTCATGGGGGGGGGGGGGGGGGGGTTAAGCGACAAGTGTAACAGTTCCTGTGGGTGCCAGGGAAAGTACCAGGAGAGGAGGTAGTTTAGGTGGGAAGGGACGAATCGACCAGGGAGTAACGGAGGCAGCGGTCTCTGTGGAAAGCCAACGGGGGAGTAGATGGGAAAATTTGGCTCTGGCGGGATCCCATTGGTAGACAAAAAAACCGGGGGAACATCAGCGGGTTGGGAGCATCTATGAAGCGTAGGAATAGACGACTTTTCGGATCGAGACTCTTCTTCAGATTGATGCCGGGGACGGGCGTTCAAGAAAAATGAAGGAAGAGGCGGACAGTATGTTGTGTCAGAGCTGAGAATGGGAGGGGAAGGAAGAGAGAGAGCAAGGACTATCTGATATTAGAGAAGCCAATGTTTATACCGCTGGGGTGTATACTATCCAAGCAAATATGAGGTGTTTTTCCTCCAATATGCGGTGGGCCTCACTCTGGCCATGGAGGAGGCCCAGGGTAGACAGGTCGGATTTGGAATGGATAGGGGAGTTAAAGCCACCGGGAGATCAGTTTGGTTATTGTGAACTGAGTGGAGGTGTGCGAAGCGATAGTCAAGCCTGCGCTTGGTCTCACCGAGGTTCTTCATAAGCTGAATAATCCAACCACATTTTTGTTTGGAAGCGGAAAGAAATAATAGAAATTGCATTCAGTGCAATGTGTAAAAAGTAGTTGGGATTCTGTATTGCTCTGCCAAGGACAAGAAGGCTCTGCAGAGAGTAGTGCGTTCGGCCGAACGCACTATGGGAACTTCACTCACCCCCCTGCAGGAACTATACAACAGGAGGTGCAACTCCAGAGCAAACAAAATCATGGGAGACCCCTTCCACCCCTGCAACGGTCTGTTCCAGCTGCTACGCTCACGCAAACGCCTCCGTTGCCATGCGGTGAGAACGGAGAGGTTGAGAAGGAGTTTCTTCCCAGAGGCAATTCAGACTATAAACGCCTATCTCACCAGGGACTAACTCTACAGAACGTTTTTCCTTCCATTATTTATTATGAAAAAGAATATGTGTGTTATGATTGTGTTTATAATTTGTTTGGTTGTTTTGTTGTTTGTCTTTTGCACAAAAGTCCGCGAGCATTGCCACTTTCATTTCACTGCACATCTCGTATGTGTATGTGGCAAATAAACTCGACTTGACTTGACTTGTATTATAATGTTGCTGCATGTCATTGTGGTATATATAATGTTTTGGTTGGTGAATATGTTCAGTTTGTGAATTTAGTTGTAGCAGAAATAATATGTGAATGCTTCATTGAGCATAATTCCGATTGGTAACTACGCATTTCGTCCGACCACATTATCACACGATTCATACAAGCAACCTATTCTGTCATTTGGCAACTTAAAAAGCTGCCAAGGTTGCCCGGCAGACAGCAGAGAAAAAAAAAATAAGTGAGAGCCTTTCTTACATATGCTGTCACAATGCATTGTAGCCTCTAAACAACACTTCAGTAATTTTCCTTGCCCTCCATTTCAGAATAATAGTGTTTTAAGCCAATAACTAGACACGAGAATGGGCAATAAATAAATAAATCAATAGAGCAGCTTTACAGCCCCTTAGCTCATTGGCCACGCTCGGCTGCAAATCGGTGTCGATCTGGTGGACCATCTTCCTCTAACCGTGGGGTATGGGGATTGTGAGGGGCATCACAAGTGGAACAGCTTGTAGGCTGTGGGCCTAGGAGCTTTATCCTGCAGTTTCGTGACACAAGTCATCATACTACATGAAATGTCCACATATTGTGTAAAAGAATTTATATAAATCACCCCTGAAACTCGATATGAAGAAGACTTGCACATATTTATTAAATTAGAGAAAAAACAATCAAAGCACGTTTAACATTGATTTGTCTGCGAGTTGGCCAATCACGCGCTTTGTTTCAGGCTAGCACAGAGAATGGCTGAGGGGGCTTCACAGATGCCTGTTTTTACTGGAGATTCCGATTTGTTGTCCTGTGGAATAAATGTCGTGGAAACTTTCAGCAGGTAATTGTATTTAGTGGGAAAAGCATTAAAAAGTTTGACGAAAGTGCTGCGAAGTGGATTAAAGTGCAAGGAAGCCTTGAAAGCAAATAGTGCCGTCTGTGGCGGTCGTTTTCAGACCCCGACAACGGAGGGATATCGATCGCCATTAATAGGCTTCCATTGCAGTTGAAATGAATTGGTGATATGTGAACTTGAACTAGTTTTTTCCATGGTAACAGTGTTTCCATGGTAACAAGTTCAAGTGTAGGAGCAGAGGGTGCAGAATAGCTAGAGAAAGAAACATCTCATAGTACTTAGGTCAGCATGGACTTCAATTCATAAAGTGTCAACCTCTATTTAATATCAATGAGACTTACACTGGAATTTACTACAATTGATAAGTTATTTCAAGTTTCAGTAGAGGCTACAGAAATAAAAATCTCATAGTCATTAAGTCTGCATTGACTTCAATTCATAACATTTAAACCTCTTCTTAATGTTAATGAGAAAAACACTGTTACCATGGAAGGAGCTAGTTCAAGTTCACATATCACCAATACATTTCTACAGAAAAATCAACCATGTCTGACCATTTCTGACTGCAATGGAAGCCTATAAATAGCGATCGATATCCCTCCGTTGTCGGGGTCTGAAAACGACCGCCATAGATTACCACAATATTACCACAAAGTGTGTCACTTCGTCAGTACTACCCCACAGTGCATCAGCCCATTAGTAAAAAGGAAGAGATAGCGGAGAAGACGAAAGGGGAAGAAATGGAGGAAGAGTGAACTATTAAAGGGACAGTGGGAAAATGAAGAAAATTGGGTAGTTCAGTGACTTGGCAAAAGGGAGAGAGCAAGGGTCAGATACATACAGAGAGGATTTGTATGTGTTCGTTGGATTGATGAGGTCTCTGGTAAGTGAGCAGACTATTCAAGGAAGAGATGCAGTGAGAGTTAGATGGGTATTGTGGTAAGGGGGAGGGGTTGACAGGGAGAGGGCGGAGCAGAGAGGGAGAATAGAGAGGGTAGGAGAGAGGACAGCAGTAAGGATGGAGGGGGAGAGAAAGGGGGGAGGGAGATGTGCGGCATCATTCGCCGTTTTATTGATGTTTAGGACAATTCTGAGGCTGCAACGTTTCTGTTCTCTGAGTGCTGTGAGTCTTTGAGTCGTTCCTCCTCAGAGGTGATGAAGCACATGATGTTATTGGCCCAGGGCAATGTCAGATCCATTCCAGGCAAGCAACGCGTGAATGGTTACCGGGGAACTGGGAGTGTGGGGTTGAGGTTACAGTCAGATGAGCCGCGATCACATTGAGTGGTGAAAAAGAGAGGAGGGGGCACTGTTGAACCAATTCCTCAACCTGTGGACAAAGGTCGCCCAGTCCACCTTCAAATTGGGCACCGTAAGCCCCGAGAGGTTCCCTGGAATGAAGGATTGTTTTACTGAGCGAAGTGTATTGAAGGGAATCAGAAAAGCAACATGAGGTGGAGAGTTGGCTCTGATGGAGTTTGAAACTGTTTGCTGGAACGATGCCGATCCCAATTTCCATCACTCAGTATCGCCGCAATTACCAGTCATTGGAGTTTCTCAATCAATTCCCTGAATAAATCAGGACCTGGCTCAGCGGGGACTTGGCTGATGTCATCTGTTAGCGAATCATTCAACATTTCTTTTTTCAAACTGTGTTGGGGGGGGGGGGGGGGCGTTCAAGAAAAATGAAGGAAGAGGCGGACAGTATGTTGTGTCAGAGCTGAGAATGGGAGGGGAAGGAAGTGAGAGAGCAAGGACTATCTGATATTAGAGAAGCCAATGTTTATACCGCTGGGGCGTATACTATCCAAGCAAATATGAGGTGTTTTTCCTCCAATATGCGGTGGGCCTCACTCTGGCCATGGAGGAGGCCCCAGGGTAGACTCAAGCCTGCACTTGGTCTCACCGAGGTTCTTCATAAGCTGAATAATCCAACCACATTTTTGTTTGGAAGCGGAAAGAAATAATAGAAATTGCATTCAGTGCAATGTGTAAAAAGTAGTTGGGATTCTGTATTGCTCTGCCAAGGACAAGAAGGCTCTGCAGAGAGTAGTGCGTTCGGCCGAAAGCACTATGGGAACTTCACTCACCCCCCTGCAGGAACTATACAACAGGAGGTGCAACTCCAGAGCAAACAAAATCATGGGAGACCCCTTCCACCGGACTGCAACGGACTGTTCCAGCTGCTACGCTCACGCAAATGCCTCCGTTGCCATGCAGTGAGAACGGAGAGGTTGAGAAGGAGTTTCTTCCCAGAGGCAATTCGGACTGTAAACGCCTATCTCACCAGGGACTAACTCTACAGAACGTTTTTCCTTCCATTATTTATTATGAAAAAGAATATGTGTGTTATGATTGTGTTTATAATTTGTTTGGTTGTTTTGTTGTTTGTCTTTTGCACAAAAGTCCGCGAGCATTGCCACTTTCATTTCACTGCACATCTCGTATGTGTATGTGACAAATAAACTCGACTTGACTTGACTTGTATTATAATGTTGCTGCATGTCATTGTGGTATATATAATGTTTTGGTTGGTGAATATGTTCAGTTTGTGAATTTAGTTGTAGCAGAAATAATATGTGAATGCTTCATTGAGCATAATTCCGATTGGTAACTACGCATTTCGTCTGACCACATTATCACACGATTCATACAAGCAACCTACTACAATACAATACAATACAATACAATTTTATTGTCATTTGAGCCCCAGTGAGGCTCAAACGAAATTCTGTTTCCACAGCCATACAAACAAAGACAATTTCCTAGACATACACACAATTTAATTCACAAACATCCACCACAGTAAACCCACAGTGATGGAAGGCAATGTATTGTCTCTCCCCTGTTCTCCATTTCTCTCCCGAGGTCCAAGCCCCCGTGTGGCAGATGGGTAAGGTCCCACGGTGCCATTTGGTTAGGCGCGTGGCCGATGCAGATTTACGGCCCCGCTTTCGGTCTAACTGTCACAATGTTGGATCCCCCGGCGGGCGCTGAATGTACTGACACTTCCAAGAACCGTGCCGTCGATCCGCGAGCACGTTCCCACAGTACAGTGTCCTGCTACTCCCGGGTCGTCTTCGCAGCAAAGACACGTTAGCGTATCCGATCATCTGAGGTGCGAAGCAGAATTAGTGCTGTTGCGGGAGCTCCGGGAAAGCTGTCCTCTCTCTCCTCCAGACCCGCGAGATCCCGA